>NW_025110827.1:0-193989 GCF_015476425.1 Leptopilina heterotoma | reverse complement strand
ACAAAACAGAAAACGCAATTTTTAAATTGATTAAAAAATTTCAATTCTCTTAAAAACTTGTTTTTCGTGAATAATTTAGATGGAAATAAGAAAATTTTATGAATTCAGTCGAAATCAAGATTTTTAAATTTTCTGTACAAAAAAAAACGAAAAAATCGACCAATTTTTATTTTTCAGAAATTTTTAAAATTGTTTAAAAACTGATTTTTCGAGTATAATTCAGCTTGAAAATGAAAATAAATAACGAATTCAGTCAAAATTTACGATTGCAAAAATTTTCTGAAACAAAAAATTTGAAGAAATCGACGAAAATCAAAATTTTTAAATTTCCTATAGAAAAAAAACGAGAAAAACGACAATTTTTAAATTTTGAAAAATTTTCAAATTCTTTTAAAAACTTGTTTTTCGTGTATAATTTAGATGGAAAATAAGAAAATTTTATTAATTCAGTCGAAAATCAAGATTTTTAAATTTTCTGTACAAAAAAAAAACGAAAAAATCGACCAATTTTTATTTTTCAGAAATTTTTAAAATTGTTTAAAAACTGATTTTTCGAGTATAATTCAGCTTGAAAATGAAAATAAATAACGAATTCAGTAGAAATTTACGATTGCAAAAATTTTCTGAAACAAAAAATTTGAAGAAATCGACGAAAATCAAAATTTTTAAATTTCCTATAGAAAAAAAAAACGAGAAAAACGACAATTTTTAAATTTTGAAAAATTTTCAAATTCTTTTAAAAACTTGTTTTTCGTGAATAATTTAGATGGAAAATAAGAAAATTTTATTAATTCAGTCGAAAATCAAGATTTTTAAATTTTCTGTACAAAAAAAAACGAAAAAATCGACCAATTTTTATTTTTCAGAAATTTTTAAAATTGTTTAAAAACTGATTTTTCGAGTATAATTCAGCTTGAAAATGAAAATAAATAATGAATTCAGTCGAAATTTACGATTGCAAAAATTTTCTAAAACAAAAAATTTGAAGAAATCGACGAAAATCAAAATTTTTAAATTTCCTATAGAAAAAAAAACGAGAAAAACGACAATTTTTAAATTTTGAAAAATTTTCAAATTCTCTTAAAAACTTGTTTTTTGTGAATAATTTAGATGGAAAATAAGAAAATTTTATGAATTCAGTCGAAAATCAAGATTTTTAAATTTTCTGTACAAAAAAAAAACGAAAAAATCGACCAATTTTTATTTTTCAGAAATTTTTAAAATTGTTTAAAAACTGATTTTTCGAGTATAATTCAGCTTGAAAATGAAAATAAATAACGAATTCAGTCGAAATTTACGATTGCAAAAATTTTCTGAAACAAAAAATTTGAAGAAATCGACGAAAATCAAAATTTTTAAATTTCCTATAGAAAAAAAAAACGAGAAAAACGACAATTTTTAAATTTTGAAAAATTTTCAAATTCTTTTAAAAACTTGTTTTTCGTGTATAATTTAGATGGAAAATAAGAAAATTTTATGAATTCAGTCGAAAATCAAGATTTTTAAATTTTCTGTACAAAAAAAAAACGAAAAAATCGACCAATTTTTATTTTTCAGAACTTTTAAAATTGTTTAAAAACTGATTTTTCGAGTATAATTCAGCTTGAAAATGAAAATAAATAACGAATTCAGTCGAAATTTACGATTGCAAAAATTTTCTGAAACAAAAAATTTGAAGAAATCGACGAAAATCAAAATTTTTAAATTTCCTATAGAAAAAAAAACGAGAAAAACGACAATTTTTAAATTTTGAAAAATTTTCAAATTCTCTTAAAAACTTGTTTTTCGTGAATAATTTAGATGGAAAATAAGAAAATTTTATGAATTCAGTCGAAAATCAAGATTTTTAAATTTTCTGTACAAAAAAAAACGAAAAAATCGACCAATTTTTATTTTTCAGAAATTTTTAAAATTGTTTAAAAACTGATTTTTCGAGTATAATTCAGCTTGAAAATGAAAATAAATAACGAATTCAGTCGAAATTTACGATTGCAAAAATTTTCTGAAACAAAAAATTTGAAGAAATCGACGAAAATCAAAATTTTTAAATTTCCTATAGAAAAAAAAAACGAGAAAAACGACAATTTTTAAATTTTGAAAAATTTTCAAATTCTTTTAAAAACTTGTTTTTCGTGTATAATTTAGATGGAAAATAAGAAAATTTTATGAATTCAGTCGAAAATCAAGATTTTTAAATTTTCTGTACAAAAAAAAACGAAAAAATCGACCAATTTTTATTTTTCAGAAATTTTTAAAATTGTTTAAAAACTGATTTTTCGAGTATAATTCAGCTTGAAAATGAAAATAAATAACGAATTCAGTCGAAATTTACGATTGCAAAAATTTTCTGAAACAAAAAATTTGAAGAAATCGACGAAAATCAAAATTTTTAAATTTCCTATAGAAAAAAAAAACGAGAAAAACGACAATTTTTAAATTTTGAAAAATTTTCAAATTCTCTTAAAAACTTGTTTTTCGTGTATAATTTAGATGGAAAATAAGAAAATTTTATGAATTCAGTCGAAAATCAAGATTTTTAAATTTTCTGTACAAAAAAAAAACGAAAAAATCGACCAATTTTTATTTTTCAGAAATTTTTAAAATTGTTTAAAAACTGATTTTTCGAGTATAATTCAGCTTGAAAATGAAAATAAATAACGAATTCAGTCGAAATTTACGATTGCAAAAATTTTCTGAAACAAAAAATTTGAAGAAATCGACGAAAATCAAAATTTTTAAATTTCCTATAGAAAAAAAAACGAGAAAAACGACAATTTTTAAATTTTGAAAAATTTTCAAATTCTTTAAAAACTTGTTTTTCGTGTATAATTTAGATGGAAAATAAGAAAATTTTATGAATTCAGTCGAAAATCAAGATTTTTAAATTTTCTGTACAAAAAAAAACGAAAAAATCGACCAATTTTTATTTTTCAGAAATTTTTAAAATTGTTTAAAAACTGATTTTTCGAGTATAATTCAGCTTGAAAATGAAAATAAATAACGAATTCAGTCGAAATTTACGATTGCAAAAATTTTCTGAAACAAAAAATTTGAAGAAATCGACGAAAATCAAAATTTTTAAATTTCCTATAGAAAAAAAAACGAGAAAAACGACAATTTTTAAATTTTGAAAAATTTTCAAATTCTTTTAAAAACTTGTTTTTCGTGTATAATTTAGATGGAAAATAAGAAAATTTTATGAATTCAGTCGAAAATCAAGATTTTTAAATTTTCTGTACAAAAAAAAAACGAAAAAATCGACCAATTTTTATTTTTCAGAAATTTTTAAAATTGTTTAAAAACTGATTTTTCGAGTATAATTCAGCTTGAAAATGAAAATAAATAACGAATTCAGTCGAAATTTACGATTGCAAAAATTTTCTGAAACAAAAAATTTGAAGAAATCGACGAAAATCAAAATTTTTAAATTTCCTATAGAAAAAAAAACGAGAAAAACGACAATTTTTAAATTTTGAAAAATTTTCAAATTCTTTTAAAAACTTGTTTTTCGTGTATAATTTAGATGGAAAATAAGAAAATTTTATGAATTCAGTCGAAAATCAAGATTTTTAAATTTTCTGTACAAAAAAAAAACGAAAAAATCGACCAATTTTTATTTTTCAGAAATTTTTAAAATTGTTTAAAAACTGATTTTTCGAGTATAATTCAGCTTGAAAATGAAAATAAATAACGAATTCAGTCGAAATTTACGAATGCAAAAATTTTCTGAAACAAAAAATTTGAAGAAATCGACGAAAATCAAAATTTTAAATTTTCTATAGAAAAAAAAACGAGAAAAACGACAATTTTGAAATTTTGAAAAATTTTCAAATTCTTTTAAAAACTTGTTTTTCGTGTATAATTTAGATGGAAAATAAGAAAATTTTATGAATTCAGTCGAAAATCAAGATTTTTAAATTTTCTGTACAAAAAAAAAACGAAAAAATCGACCAATTTTTATTTTTCAGAAATTTTTAAAATTGTTTAAAAACTGATTTTTCGAGTATAATTCAGCTTGAAAATGAAAATAAATAACGAATTCAGTCGAAATTTACGATTGCAAAAATTTTCTGAAACAAAAAATTTGAAGAAATCGACGAAAATCAAAATTTTTAAATTTCCTATAGAAAAAAAAACGAGAAAAACGACAATTTTTAAATTTTGAAAAATTTTCAAATTCTTTTAAAAACTTGTTTTTCGTGTATAATTTAGATGGAAAATAAGAAAATTTTATGAATTCAGTCGAAAATCAAGATTTTTAAATTTTCTGTACAAAAAAAAACGAAAAAATCGACCAATTTTTATTTTTCAGAAATTTTTAAAATTGTTTAAAAACTGATTTTTCGAGTATAATTCAGCTTGAAAATGAAAATAAATAACGAATTCAGTCGAAATTTACGATTGCAAAAATTTTCTGAAACAAAAAATTTGAAGAAATCGACGAAAATCAAAATTTTTAAATTTCCTATAGAAAAAAAAACGAGAAAAACGACAATTTTTAAATTTAAAAAATTTTCAAATTCTTTTAAAAACTTGTTTTTCGTGTATAATTTAGATGGAAAATAAGAAAATTTTATGAATTCAGTCGAAAATCAAGATTTTTAAATTTTCTGTACAAAAAAAAAACGAAAAAATCGACCAATTTTTATTTTTCAGAAATTTTTAAAATTGTTTAAAAACTGATTTTTCGAGTATAATTCAGCTTGAAAATGAAAATAAATAACGAATTCAGTCGAAATTTACGATTGCAAAAATTTTCTGAAACAAAAAATTTGAAGAAATCGACGAAAATCAAAATTTTTAAATTTCCTATAGAAAAAAAAACGAGAAAAACGACAATTTTTAAATTTTGAAAAATTTTCAAATTCTTTTAAAAACTTGTTTTTCGTGTATAATTTAGATGGAAAATAAGAAAATTTGATGAATTCAGTCGAAAATCAAGATTTTTAAATTTTCTGTACAAAAAAAAAAAACGAAAAAATCGACCAATTTTTATTTTTCAGAAATTTTTAAAATTGTTTAAAAACTGATTTTTCGAGTATAATTCAGCTTGAAAATGAAAATAAATAACGAATTCAGTCGAAATTTACGATTGCAAAAATTTTCTGAAACAAAAAATTTGAAGAAATCGACGAAAATCAAAATTTTTAAATTTCCTATAGAAAAAAAAACGAGAAAAACGACAATTTTTAAATTTTGAAAAATTTTCAAATTCTTTTAAAAACTTGTTTTTCGTGTATAATTTAGATGGAAAATAAGAAAATTTTATGAATTCAGTCGAAAATCAAGATTTTAAATTTTCTGTACAAAAAAAAACGAAAAAATCGACCAATTTTTATTTTTCAGAAATTTTTAAAATTGTTTAAAAACTGATTTTTCGAGTATAATTCAGCTTGAAAATGAAAATAAATAACGAATTCAGTCGAAATTTACGATTGCAAAAATTTTCTGAAACAAAAAATTTGAAGAAATCGACGAAAATCAAAATTTATAAATTTCCTATAGAAAAAAAAACGAGAAAAACGACAATTTTTAAATTTTGAAAAATTTTCAAATTCTTTTAAAAACTTGTTTTTCGTGTATAATTTAGATGGAAAATAAGAAAATTTGATGAATTCAGTCGAAAATCAAGATTTTTAAATTTTCTGTACAAAAAAAAACGAAAAAATCGACCAATTTTTATTTTTCAGAAATTTTTAAAATTGTTTAAAAACTGATTTTTCGAGTATTAATTCAGCTTGAAAATGAAAATAAATAACGAATTCAGTCGAAATTTACGATTGCAAAAATTTTCTGAAACAAAAAATTTTAAGAAATCGACGAAAATCAAAATTTTTAAATTTCCTATAGAAAAAAAACGAGAAAAACGACAATTTTTAAATTTTGAAAAATTTTCAAATTCTTTTAAAAACTTGTTTTTCGTGTGTAATTTAGATGGAAAATAAAAAAATTTGATGAATTCAGTCGAAAATCAAGATTTTAAATTTTCTGTACAAAAAAAAACGAAAAAATCGACCAATTTTTATTTTTCAGAAATTTTTAAAATTGTTTAAAAACTGATTTTTCGAGTATAATTCAGCTTGAAAATGAAAATAAATAACGAATTCAGTCGAAATTTTCGATTGCAAAAATTTTCTGAAACAAAAAATTTGAAGAAATCGACGAAAATCAAAATTAATAAATTTCCTATAGAAAAAAAAAACGAGAAAAACGACAATTTTTAAATTTTGAAAAATTTTCAAATTCTTTTAAAAACTTGTTTTTCGTGTATAATTTAGATGGAAAATAAGAAAATTTGATGAATTCAGTCGAAAATCAAGATTTTTAAATTTTCTGTACAAAAAAAAACGAAAAAATCGACCAATTTTTATTTTTCAGAAATTTTTAAAATTGTTTAAAAACTGATTTTTCGAGTATTATTCAGCTTGAAAATGAAAATAAATAACGAATTCAGTCGAAATTTACGATTGCAAAAATTTTCTGAAACAAAAAATTTTAAGAAATCGACGAAAATCAAAATTTTTAAATTTCCTATAGAAAAAAAACGAGAAAAACGACAATTTTTAAATTTTGAAAAATTTTCAAATTCTTTTAAAAACTTGTTTTTCGTGTATAATTTAGATGGAAAATAAAAAAATTTGATGAATTCAGTCGAAAATCAAGATTTTAAATTTTCTGTACAAAAAAAAACGAAAAAATCGACCAATTTTTATTTTTCAGAAATTTTTAAAATTGTTTAAAAACTGATTTTTCGAGTATAATTCAGCTTGAAAATGAAAATAAATAACGAATTCAGTCGAAATTTACGATTGCAAAAATTTTCTGAAACAAAAAATTTGAAGAAATCGACGAAAATCAAAATTAATAAATTTCCTATAGAAAAAAAAACGAGAAAAACGACAATTTTTAAATTTTGAAAAATTTTCAAATTCTTTTAAAAACTTGTTTTTCGTGTATAATTTAGATGGAAAATGAAAAAATTTTCTGAATTTAGTCGAAAATCAAGATTTTTAAATTTTCTGTACAAAAAAAAACGAAAAAATCGAGCAATTTTTATTTTTCAGAAATTTTTAAAATCTTTCAAAAACTGATTTTTCGAGTAAATTTGTGTTTGAAAATGAAAATAAATAACGAATTCAGTGAAAATTTACGATTGCAAAAACTTTTAAAAAAAAAAATTTGAAGAAATCGACGAAAATCACAATTTTTAAATTTCCTATAGAAAAAAAACGAGAAAAACGATGTTTTTTAAAATTTGAAAAATTTTCAAATTCTTCTAAAGACTTGTTTTTCAAGTATAATTTAGATGGAAAATGAAAAAATTTTCTGAATTTAGTCGAAAATCAAGATTTTTAAATTTTCTGTACAAAAAAAAACGAAAAAATCGAGCAATTTTTATTTTTCAGAAATTTTTAAAATCTTTCAAAAACTAATTTTTCGAGTAAATTTCTGATTGAAAATAAAAATAAATAACTAATTCAGTAGACATTTACGATTGCAAAAACTTTTGAAAAAAAAAATTTGTAGAAATCGACGAAAATCACAATTTTTAAATTTCCTATAGAAAAAAAACGAGAAAAACGATGTTTTTTAAAATTTGAAAAATTTTCAAATTCTTCTAAAGACTTGTTTTTCGAGTATAATTTAGATGGAAAATAAAAAAATTTTCTGAATTTAGTCGAAAATCAAGATTTTTAAATTTTCTGTACAAAAAAAAAACGAAAAAATCGAGCAATTTTTATTTTTCAGAAATTTTTAAAATCGTTCAAAAACTGATTTTTCGAGTAAATTTCTGTTTAAAAATGAAAATAAATAACGAATTCAGTGGAAATTTACGATTGCAAAAACTTTTGAAAAAAAAAATTTGAAGAAATCGACGAAAATCACAATTTTTAAATTTCCTATAGAAAAAAAACAAGAAAAACGACGTTTTTAAAAATTTGAAAAATTTTCAAATTCTTTTAAAAACTTGTTTTTCGAGTATAATTTAGATGGAAAATGAAAAAATTTTCTGAATTTAGTTGAAAATCAAGATTTTTAAATTTTCTGTACAAAAAAAAACGAAAAAATCGAGCAATTTTTATTTTTCAGAAATTTTTAAAATCGTTCAAAAACTGATTTTTCGAGTAAATTTCTGTTTTAAAATAAAAATAAATAACGAGTTCAGTGGAAATTTACGATTGCAAAAACTTTTGAAAAAAAAAAAAAAGTAAAATCATTAATGAGACCAAATTTATACCTTCGAAAGTAAGTATATTGTAACAAAATATTCAAAGTTAATAACAATAGTAAAATATAAAACTATGTAAAATAGGTGTAAAAGTAAGAAAACAAAACAAGGTAATACAATGGAATACTGAAATTATTAAAATGAATACTGGAAAGTCTACTTTAAATTTACAATAAAATTAAGAAAATTAGCCAACATAACAATAAATGAATTTGAAGATTTATAACAAAAAGAATGTCAGAACACTCGCTCGCTCTACTCTGCCACGGGGTTATTGTCCGCTGGATGACTGTGAAAAGAATAAAATAATAATTGATAAAATTAACCCTTGCTTGCCTTCCGGGGCGTACTTAAAACACATTTGCGAAACCGTTCTAGAATAAGTTCCCGTTAATCCCGACACCGACGATTACCTTGTGGCGCACTTCTAGGAATTAACCATGGAACCTCGAGGAGTTAATTTATAAATTTCGGCAGGTTACCGAAACTCTTGCCTACGCGAGAATTACGACAATGTGAAACTAGTAGGCGCAAATTCTACTCCTGAGAGCACCTGGGATAAGAATTTGCGCCCTTGACAACACCACAGGTGAACAGAAGAGCACCTCGGTTCACCGGGGGTGGAAAGCAAGGTAACATCGACAGGTATGCTCGGCCACCTTCCACGAGAGCTCCCCTGGTCGGCTGTCAAACATTGCTAGAGAGAATGTTCGTTCGACCTAAGAGCTCCTGGGTAGAACGTACAGACTCTGGAAAGCATTATACTTCACAGAAGAGCACCTCTGTATAAGCCTAATGCCCCTCAGGTGAGATCGTACTCTGTTGGACTCGAAGAGCACCTCGAGCCGCGTCGGTAGACGATCTGACTAGAAAGTCCCGTGCAACGAGGTATCTCGTTCTCGTGAGCCAGCGAGGCGAGCGTGGAAGGGGAGAGAGAGAGATCCGTCTATGCGCGCGCCGTCGTCTCTCGCTTACTCTTATACTCGGCGCGGCAAATGCAGTATGCCTTCGTTACAGTTTTAAAAACTTGTTTTTCAAGTATAATTTAGATAAGAAATGAAAAAATCAGTTTTTAAACGATTTTAAAAATTTCTGAAAAAAAAATTGGTCGATTTTTTAATATTTTTTTTACAGAAAATTTGAAAATCTTGATTTTTGACTAAATTCATGAAATTTTTTCATTTTCCATCTAAATTATATTCGACTAGCAAAGTCGACGGCCGCAAGCGGCCGTCTCCTATCAAACTCTTATTGTCAAAATGTTCATTTTAAAGTCCAACGCACAATAATTTCGCGAAAGTCGTTCGCGAGTGAGACGCATGAGATAAAAAAGAACACAAATGTATCTCTGTCCTTTTCTAACTCATACTTTGCGTTCATGAACGTCATTCGGAAACGCAAAGCGTGAGTTAAGGCCTAAGCACAATAGGTTCGCGAAAGTCGTTCGCGAACGCAAAGCATGAGTTAGAAAAGGGCAGTGATATATTTGTGTCTTTTTCTATCTCATGCGTCTCGTTCGCGAACGACTTTCGCGAACCTATTGTGCGTTGGACTTTAGAAACCGACAGAGCTCTATTTGTGTCCTTTTCTATCTCATGCAGTTGTGCTGAGGCCTTAAGTCTACAATTCTACAATATACAACTTCTATAATCTTTACATCGAATATGCGCGTTGGTTTACCCCACTTACATTTTGTTCCTATTGTGAGCTCTGTATGCTTATTGAATACTACTGTACATATTTTAATACGACTGTCGATAGAAAAGAAATTTAGAAAAAAAGTCAAAATCGCCTTTACATGAATCTGTAAAGGTGTATTTACAATAGTTTAAAAATACTTTGTCGTTCCAGAATGGACTTGACGCAGACGCGACGCGTCCCCATTGATTAGCATTGGGACGCGTCGCGTCTTCGTTGCGTTTTGGCTCATTCTGGAACCAACCAAACGTACCCTCAAAATGTCAACAATTGACTTAAAGTCAAAAACGTTCTTTCGTCGACGTAAAAATTAGTTTTGGAGAATTTCTTTTACTGGGATGACATCTGAGATTAGGGTACGTTTATACGACTGTCGATAGGCAGGCAGTTGTCGAAAAGAGCTGTGGAAGTACTTTTATGGATTCACCTTTATACTTTAAAGGCCAGTCCCATATCAGCGTGAAAACGGAAAACGTTTAGCCAATAACAACCTCCGATTCAATGGAAATCATCTAAAAGAAAATTCTTATTGGTTTAACGTTTTCCGTTTCACGCTGACATGGAAGCATGGGACCTTTAGTAAACCTGTTTTAGAACGACTTTGGGATTGTTCCTTTGTTCGTTCTTCGTTAGTCCACGCTTCCTGTTCGTTCTTTTCCCTTTCAACTACAGTGATATTCGGTTGTGCCAAAAGTCTCTGGAAGAATCTGCGATGGAAGCACTCATCAAGAAACATAAATTTACCCGCAATGAAGAAATTGACTCATTTAAAATAGGAGATCAAACAATGTAAGAAAGTTTTTAATTATATATTTAAATGTGAAATATTTATATAATAGTAAAATCTAAATATTGTACAGTAGTTTTTTTTCAATTATATATTTCAAGTTTGAACGTGTCCCACTCATATATTTCCATGGGAATACATGAGTGCGACACGTTCAAACTATGAGGGCGTAATTGAAAAGTACTGTACATAATTTGAAAGCCGTTAAAAAAATACCAAACGTTTTTTTTTCAAAAATTCTCCTTCCCCCATGCATCGATGTTGTGTGCATTAGCGCCATTTTTCTACTTTTTGGAACTGCCTCTTTAAGGTTATGTTATCCACTGGTCACATGCCCCATATACTTTATTATTATATTATTATATAGATAGATAGATATTATAGAATTTATAGAAAAAAAAATCGTCACACTGAATAACATAACCTTAAATAATTTTTATATTTATTAAAATATTTTGTTTTTAATATTGTTACAGAATATTAACAGGACTAATCACAAAAATGGAAGAAGTCAAATCATCCGCGCAAAATGAAAATCAAAATAATCGGAACAATCAAAGCAATGACTCTTTGAGACCAGTACGTTATGTTTTGGACAACTTATCTGGCCGCACACTTAAGCTTTTATTCTGGAAGGACAGGGCATCAGAGTTCACAGGAAAGCTCGTTAACAATGTAAGTGTTAAATAAAAAACAAATATACATATAGTTTTTATTACGTAAATGAAAAATACTTTTGTTTCTGTTACAGGTTGTTAAAATCAAGAGAGCCAAAGCTTTAGCCATAAAGGATCAATACCGAAAAGTGGGCGATATTGTGATAGTCGAAATTTCAATCCTAAAACAGACGAAAATTGACATTTTGGAATACGTTCCACCGTTGGTGCCGGTGCAGCCTGAAGCACTTTTCGAAGAAATTCCCCTACGGAATGCTGGCCTACACCTTAAAAAACGTGTGTGTAAGTATAATTGATTGTTGTATTTTTATTTATTTTATATTCAAAATAATTTAACAAATTAAATACGGCACTTAAGTTTTTTTATTTTTCTTGTATTTTTTTATGCTATTATTTCTATTTTATTATTATGTATTTTATTATGTTATGTTTTTTTTATTATGTTATTAATTTGTATTTCATATTTTAATTATAGAAGAGAATTTAAAGATTAAATAACGGTACTTAAACTTATTTGTTTTTTCATTTTTACTAATTATAATGTGTATTTAGTGAAAAATTACTTAAACAATTTCTTAATATTTGAATATTTTATTTAGCACATTTACACGACATAATTTTTTATTTAAATATTCTATTTTAAAAAAAATTTTACTTTACATATTTTGAAATTATATTTTTAATTGTTATTTACATTGTTGTATTTTTATTTATTTTACATTATTCAAAATAATCTATCAATTAAATTACGGCGCTTAATTTTATTATTTTTCATTGTTATTTTAATGTTATTGTTTTTTATTTTTATAATTGTTTTTTGTTATTTATTTATTTCAAATTTTTATTTTATATTATGGAAGAGAAATTAAAGATTTAATTACGATACTTAAACTTACTTATTTTTATTATGTTTAAATTAGTTAGATTTGAATTTTGTTCCATTCATGCTTACACCATTTAATATACTTATCTAATTATTTACAATTACTTATATTTTTTATTTTTATATGTATTTTTATATTTTTCAGGTATTGAAGGGTTCATTAAACTTGAAATTGAAAATGTTATTCATAATAACTTTTCTTATGGATGTGGCTTAATGACGGACTTTCATTATAAATTAATAATAAATGTTACGACATTTAAGGAAAATGTTTTCGACGAAGGGAAGCATGTACGTGTAAAAGGGAGTATGAGAGAGAGTGGAGAAAATTTGATCATACAAGTAGCAAGGATGGAGGACATCGAATTAGTGGATGACGAAATTGCAACCGAAGATGATTTGGACGCTGGATTTTTATCTCCACCAATTGGAACAGAACCAGATGTGCCACCTCCGAACTTGAATAGCAAAACTAAAACTCATCAAGCAAATGATCCACCACAATTTTCGTCAGTTTCACAACCTGCAGCAAATCCGTCAACTACTGAAACTTTCCAAAATGAAAAATTGTCAACTTTTCAACCAGCTGATGCTGCAAATGCTTCATGTTCTAACAGTACAAATCAAACTTTCGATCAAGGTCAGGATATATCTCGTCGCAAACTCGAAGATCCAAAAGATAATGCGGAATCACCAAATGTAAGTCTTAGAAAATTATTAATTTACTATTTTCTTGATTAATGATGAAACTTTTGAATAATGTTATTTAAAAAATACTACGAAAAAGTTAATTAAAGGTATGGAGAAAATTCGATATCAGAAAAATTTAGAATTAAATTTATTAATAGAATAAGAAAAACAAGTTTTAGGAATTAACCAAAAAGAGTTTCTTTTGTCGTCAAATTTAATTTTTCCATTCCTAATTTTTCAGTCTTAAAAATACTTTTTTAAAATTAGTTATTGAGTGCGAAGCCTGTAGTTATAAGAGAATTTTAAGCAATTTTTAATTTTATTTTTATTTTCATTTCAGAAACTGGCCAAAACGGACAAAAATTTCCCTCCGTTGCCAAAAAAGCGGTGAATTTGCAGCTACCTCGCATCTTCTATCTTTTTTAAACTTCGTTTGTTTTTCATTCCAATTTCGATTTTCTAAATATTCTTTCCTTTTCTAGTTTTCTTTTTATAATTTAAAACTTTTCTACTTGCCTGTCTCTTTTAAAGAGAAAAAAATAATTATAGTTTATTTTTCGCGATTTTTGCCTTTGATCATGCTTGATCTATTACCTAAATCTGAATCAATGAAAATTACTAATTTTCAAGTAATTTGCCTTACTCAATTTATATTGTGAATATAAATTGTTGTTGTAAAATTAAACATCATTTCAAAATAACTCTTTTTTAAAATTTTTTATTAATTATTGAAAAGTACGACTATACTTTTTTTACTGATTTCGAATGAAAATTTAATGATTTTAACGAATGTAAATTTTACCGAAAAAAAAATTAATGTTCATTGATTTTGGTTTAAAGCGCAACTTAAATAGAAACTATTCTTAAAAAAGGTTATATTCTTAGTTAAAGGACGTGAGTTGTGATATTAAAATAAGAAACCAAAGGCTGTTCTTATTTCAAGTTATTATTAATATTTAAATGAAAAATTATTGTTTAAGATTAAAAAATTTTTAAGACTTATCAAATAAAGTAAAAGTATTAAACAGTTCTACTTTATAATAATAGGAAAATTCAAGACTGATTTAGAGACTAAAACCAGACTTAATGTAATAATGTTGCCAGAAGGTATTACGAGTGTATACTAAGCCGCTAACTTAAGTTAAATGTAAAGCTAACAACCGAATACTGAACTGTAAAAACGTAATAAAATTTATATTTAAATACGTAATAAAACAATGTTTGCAATGTTTAATATATATATCCTAAAGATTTATTATTTATTTCAAATAAAATATTAATATAAAATTAAGTTTTCAAACTTTAAAGATTTTTTTGTTTTTAAATTGAAATTCTTTTTTTTAATTTGAAGAATTAAATTTTCTTTCTATTCTATTATAATTAATATTGTATGAGAAAAAGAATTGAGCCACAGTTCTTTAAGTTTTTAAGATTACGTTTACGATTACCTTGATTCAATTTAAAAATTGTTTACTTAAAAGATTTTTTATTGAGCCTAATTAACATTTTTTTTATATTTTGAACATATTTTATTCCATTTATTATTCAGGGTTGCCACGCAACCTGGAAAACCTGGAAATGTCAGGGAATTTTTATAAACTTTGAAAAAACCTGGAAAAGTCAGGGAAGTCTGCCCAATAGAAAAAAACTAATTCAAACGGATTGAAATGAATTAAGATTTTTGGTAGAGAGCGGGATTCATTCAAGCTGTTTGTATATTCGATTGAATTCAATTCAATTTGCCTGAAGTTGTGCAAACGAATTCGCATTCGTAAGAAATGACCAAGGCATGCATTGAATTCGTGCTGACGAATTGAAAAAAATTAAAGGCCCCAAAACTGGTCCATTGAATTAGAATGAATAGAAGGTTTGGAAGTTCAATACAGTTTGACGAATTCAGGAAAATTGCTACATAGCTCCAATTCATATTTGTCACAAAGCGGGATTCACTGAAACTCTTTGTGAATTCTTTTTAATTTACTTCAATTAGTTTTTGTTTACTGGGTGGACAATTATTGTTTTCTTAAATTATTGTGCTTATTCTTGAAATTTAATTTTTCTTTAATTCAATTTTTAAAGAGTTGCCTTTACAATTTTTCTTCGCAGTAATTCAATTATTTTCATAAATAATAAAAAAAATTATAGATTTTTATTTTCATAAATAATAAAACTCATCACAAAATTTCAATTATTTTTAATACAATTTTAATGGAGTTTGTCAAAAAATGTATAATTATTCTTAACAATTTTATTCAAATTCATCAAAGAAATTCAATTATTTTCAAAAGTAATAAAATTCTTCGTAAAAATCCAATTATCGTCAAAGGTTTAAAAAATTTATCGTCAAAATTTCAATTATCTTTATAAAAAAATATTAAAATTTTTCTCCAAAATTCAATTATTTTCAACAATTTTAATGAAAAATTCTTTTAAGAAAAGTTATAGTCAAAATTTCAATTATAAAATGATAATTTCTCGAAAAATAAAATTGTTCTTAAAAATTTTATTGAAATTCGTCAAAAGAATTTTAATTAACCATTTAAAAATTTGTTGATGTGGAATATGCACCTGAGTTGACAGTCGGAGAGACTGTAGAAGGTCAAGAAACAAAGAGGCAAGAATTGGTGGAATTTTATAACACATTAAATTTTGAAAATTTAATGATACCAATTCTTTTGAGAGACACATATCCCTCTTTGAGAACAGAAATAAATATTTCTCAAAACAGAAGGATTGAAGATATATTTAACAGGTGGCCATTCTTATACATTCCTGAGCATTTAATGAATCACGCTTCGCATTTGATGGGAAAAAATTTGACGGAAATTTGGCAAAATTTTCTTTCTGAAAATGGGCAAAAAACAAGAAAATATTTGAAAATGCTAAGCAGGGAGTTACAAAACGGCAAAGAAAAAGCACATAATTTAGGCAACAAAATGTTAAACTTATTATCTGAAGCCAAAAGAATGAAGGATTTGCTTAAATCAGAAATACCACACAGCATTGTAATTTTTCGACTCATAATGGCCTATATGAAAGAAGAAGATTCACACTTAATAACCCTTGTAAATGTAAGTTTAAAATATTATAAATATTACTGCTATTAATAGATGTATTATTTAAAGTTTGTTTATATTTTTAATAGATTGGAGCTTCTAGTGAGGAAATAAAAAATAAGGCAAATCTTCATCCAACTTTAATAGTTGCTGGTAAATTCACAATATTAACAACATATTTTGTTTAGTTCCTTATAGATAAATAAGAAATACTTTAATTACGATTTATTTTTTCAGGTGATTCCTTTTATGATGAAAATGCAAAATGTTATATAGTTTTGGAGAAGAACGTTCTTATTGAAGTAAACAATGTTCTTCAAGGATTGTTAATAACATTTTCTTGTTACTATGTCTTTGGATATTCCTATCCATCAGATGCTGCAGAGTCTTTAGAATACCTTCAAAGGTAATGTACAATGTTTATTAAAAAGCAAAATGTTATGTTTATTTGACTGAAATAACTTTAATAATAAATAAATATTTTATTAAATGTATTAAAATGCTTTTTCTAGGGTAATTTTTAAAATTAATCCTACCGAACATACAGATAAAAGGGCAGTTGGCGCAAAACGGCGACGTACTTTGATAAGTGCTTCAGTGTTAATACTGTCGAAAAAGATTGCAGAATTTACACAATATTAAATATATTTATACTTTACAAATAGTTAACTATTAATATAAATAATATTTTTTGAACAAATAATTTTACAATTTTTTCAACTTTAATTTCTTTATCTTTTTATGTACAAAAAGTAAGAAATAAATATTATTATTATTCAGCAGTTCTTTTCTAATCAAATTTATTTATAACCCACAAATACTTATATTTAAATACTTTTTAACCTAGAACTGAATGAAATAAAACAAAATTTTTAGGAAATCTAAGAAATAATAAAATTTTGCATATTACACTATATTCATTTTAAATAATACAATAATATAATTTCACCAATAATTCAATACAAAATATCAATTAAATGTTATTTTTCAACATTCTTCTTCAAAACATTTTTGAATTACTTTTCTACATACAAATTTTAATTCCATTAGCTTGAATATTATCGAGTTTAACTTAATTTTCACTATGGATTTTGTCACAGTTTTGGAATATTCATTATCTTGTAATTTAATGTAAATTATGTTAAAGCTACTAAAATATCATTGAAAATATTGCTACAGTTCTGATTATTAAGCAATATGTAACTAAATTCACACTCTACACGGAAAAAAGAAGTACGTGAATCCTTCCTTGACAGTGCTTGACTTTTGGATAGGACACAAAATACAATTCGAGGACTTTCTTATATTTTCTAATAAAAAGTATATGGAACAGCCTTGTATTTTGTGTCCTATCCAAAAGCCAAGCACTGTCAAGGAAGGATTCACGTACTTTTTTTTCCGTGTATACCAAACATGAAAATTACAAAACTGTTACAAACATTTCAAACTGTAACGTGTTACAAAAAATTACGAAACTGTCACAAAAATTTCAAACTGTGACGTGTTACGAAAAATTACGAAACTGTAACATAATTTTCAGGACACAGTAACAGTAATTTAAAGCTGTGACGTGTTACAGAAAATTACGAAACTGTAACATAATTTTCAGTAAACAGCAACGGGAGTTTAAAGCTGTGACGTGTCACAGAAAATTACGAAACTGTAACAAAATTTTCAGAAAGTAGCAACGGAAGTTTTATGCTGTTACGCATTACTTAAAATTACGAAACTGTAACAAAATTTTTGGAGAATTGGACGGAATATTTATTCTGTCCTATGTATCTGAAAATAATAAAACGTTTCTAAATTTTACGAAACATGTAACTGCAAAAAACTTCCGTTGCTTGTTTCTGAAAAATCCTACAAAAATTTTTAACAGTGTAACCTTAGACCAGACCTGTTACCAAGCAAACTTGACAAACACCCATCGATGAGCAATCTTTTTACAACCCTATTACGTCGATACACGGATGTGATCTGGGTATATAATTATTTATTTAATTTAATTAATTACAAAGCTCCTTCTGCTAATGAGCCCACCAAGGAACATTCAATAGTCCTGATTTAACTCTATATTCAGTGATATTTTCAAACTTAGATATATCATAAACAAAACGAATGCATGCATTAAATGCCCGTTCCAGTTTGCAATTTAATTCATCAGTTATGTCATCATATACGATACAACAGTAATCCAGAAAGGGTAGTACAAGAGACTTAATTAGTAATAATCTAGTTGCTGTCGGAATAGAGTGTTTTCTCCCATTCAACTGCTGCAATGTCATGAAAATTTTCCGCCAAATTTTTTTCACATGTTCTCGCCAAGACAATGTACGATCCAACATTAATCCCAGGTTATAAATATGCAATAGAACAGGGAAAATGATAGTAGGGGCAATTTTAATCATCTTGATGGAAATGCCATCAGATCCTATTGCGTTCGTTTTTATTCTCGATAGGCTTTCGATTAAATCTTCTGGTGATATGTCAAAAAACAAAAAATTATTATCGTTAAACATATTACTGACCTTTTGAGAGGCAGAGGTAAGGGAAGGAAGAGGGTCATTTGAAAAAATATTTAAAAATTCCTGAGCTTGGTAATTAACATCCAAGACGTCTTTTTTAGTTGGTTTTAGTTTTACTTTTATTTTTTATTCTATTATAATTATATCTATTATAAGAGTGACTTTGACTGTTCAAAGCATAAGCTTTTTCAATAATTTTTATTGAAAAATAGAATTTTTTTAGGAAAATTAAATTACAGTAGGGTATTGTACTACTCTTGAACTACAAAAATATATGGGACATTCTTTGCCAAGCGGACCACCCTATCTCTCCATTTTTGTTTTCATTAAAAAAATTCAAAACCTTTTGGAACAATTAGCTTAAAATGTCTATTTTTGTATACCGTTGGGCGATTTTGAAAATCCAAGATGGCGGCTGAGATATAGAGCTTACAATCGAGAAAATACAATAATTGCTTACATTAAAAGCTAATAAATATATAATGATTGCTTTGAACACTTCAAAATAAGCTTGCAAGGGTGTTTTTGAGGTCGCATAACAAAACTCAGAAGTTAGATTTCTAAAATTTAAAATGGCGGATCCAATATGGCGGTAAAATTTAAAATTATCTCTGATTTGCCTAAAATTTGTTACTCAGGGGTTTTTAGGATCGCTGATTATGAATTCAAGGTTGGATTTGATAAATACAAAATGGCGGAAATTTTTTTTTTAAAGTTCCTCCAATTTGCTTGAAATTTATTACTCAGGGGTTTTTTGGGTCGCAGAATAAGAATCTGAAGTTACATTTACAAAATTCAAAATGGCGGATCCAATATGGCGTCAAAAATTCAAAATTTCCCTCGATTGGCTTGAAACTTGTTACTCAGGGGTTTTTGGGGTCGCTAAATAAGAATCTGAAGTTCGATTTTCGAAATTTTAAATGGATTTTGTCACCCCAAATATAATTTTCAGCCAACCAGAAATCGTTTTAAAAATGTAACTTCAGATTCTTATTCTGCGACCCCAAACACCCCTGAGTAATAAATTTCAAGCATATCGGAGGAACTTTTAAAATTTTTTTCCGCGATATTGGATCCGCCATTTTGTATTTATCAAATCCAACCTTGAATTCATAATCAGCGACCCTAAAAACCCCTGAGTAACAAATTTTAAGCAAATCAAAGATAATTTGAAATTTTACCGCCATATTGAATCCGTCATTTTAAATTTTAGAAATCTAACTTCTGATTTTTGTTCTGCGACCTCGAAAACACCCTTGCAAACCTACTTTAAAGTGTTCAGAGCAATCATTATCTATTTATTAGCTTTTAATGTAAGCAATTATTGTATTTTCTCGACTGTAAGCTCTATATCTCAGCCGCCATCTTGGATTTTTAAAATCGCCCAACGGTATACAAAAATAGACATTTTAAGCTTGGTCATATAAGGATATATGACCAGTATATAAGGCCCTAAATTTGGATCCAAAATTCAGTATCTAGTCAACATCGAGTTAGTATCTAATCTAAATCAAAGTGATCGACATCATCTCTGTACCAGTAGTCAGTGGGAATCTATACTCGTAACCTACGATTATCCTAGTCTAAGTAATACCCATCTCGCGTGTGAACGAACCATTGTCAATCTCCGAGGCAGTAAAATTGGAAGGAATGTAAACCATTCTCACTAGGGCACAACGAAATTTAGAAGACAGGGTAATTCAAGAAAAACTTACGGAAAACGTAGAAGAAATATTGCAGCCCATTATCAAGAGGTCAAGAGGACGTCCTAAAAAATTAAAAAATAAACTTCTAATACAAGAAGACAAGGTTGGTATCAAAAGAAGAGGAAGGCCGTAGAAAGACAAGAAGCCAATCTCAGAAGCTGAAGAAGAAACTGATCCAGAATACTTTGATGAATTAAGAAGAAATAAACGACTTAAAAAGACAAAAGGGAAGAAGAAAAACAAAATCGTAATGCAAGAAAAAAACAATGATGACTCTGAAAATTACTTTTCATCCACAGAAGATGATAGTGCAGATGAAGATGACGACATTTCCGAAAATCTCCTCGATGAAGAATCTCATAAAGAAGAAGATGACGACACAATTAAAAATCCCCTTAATGAAGAAATTTTTTAAGAAGAAGAAAGTGAAATTGAAGAAAATAACGAAGACAAAGGGCGTTATCTAAGAAGAAAAGAAGAAATTACTGAAGCACCTCCTGTTCAAGAAAAACAAACTACGAGTAATAAAATTGTTATAGAATGTCGTGACCAATTAACAATGCGAAAAGACAATTATTCAGCTTTTGTAAGTACTAACGGTACCCCTCTCGACAACGGATCCAAGAGTTTAACAAAAAAATCAATTCTACCCAAGTTTAATAATTTACAAAAGGGTTTAGTAAAAGCATTTAAAACGGGAAAATATTATCATTTTGCACTTTCAATTCAAGAAAATGTCAAAGAAAACTTAACTAATACTCTAAATACAATCAAATTATGTTTCAAATCTTTACTTTCAATTAGTGATAAATTAAACATTCGAAGTATTAGTATAGGAAAAACATCTCAAATTAATCACATTCCTTGGGAAGATATTAAAATTTTAATTCAAGACATTTTCTTAAACTCTAAAACAAAATTTATAATTTGTAACGGGATTACGCAATACCCTAATAAAGAAATTAGACAACAGATAACAGGTAAGTTATAGGTTATGTTATAGGTTATGTTCTTTCAGATTTTTTTCGATATATTTCTTTCACTAATGATTACAGTCGAGTCTCGTCATTGCAAGATTTGTGAAAATTTCCAACTCTTCAACTCTCGTAAATGCAAGATACTTAAATGAGCATAGGTATATTCTCTTTGGGCGCCCTCTCTTATTTGGAACCTTCATTGCTCCCTAACTATCGGCACTGAAAGTTGATGATGTAAGCTGACGTCATCTTGTAATTACGAGAGGGTACCGCCCTAAAAGGGCTTGCAGTTACGAGAATCTTGCAATTACGAGACACGACTGTATATGGGCAATTCCACGTGAGATTTCAGTCGACCTATTAAAATCGTCCAAAAATATTTTTTTTTCTATTCTGTATAAAAAAAACAGATACGTATTTTTTTATTTATGTTTAATTGTCCAAATTTTCGAGTTATGAATTTTCGAAAATTTGGACTTGTAATTGTAGACCTATATTCAGTAGCTTATAAATCCGAAAATATTGAGTTTAAGAAAAAGTTGTCAAAGAACGAAAGTGTTAGTTTTCTTTCGACTTTTAAGAAATGTAACCTTTGATAGTAAACATTCTTTTGATTTTGACAATATAAATATTTTACATATTGAAACACATAATTGGAAAAGAAAAAATTTAGAAATGTTTTATATAAAAAATAATACTAATAGTATTAATTATAGAACAGATATTAATAATTTTTTTTATTGTTTATACTCCTGCCCTATTGGCCTTACGCACTTCGACAAGAGTCCCCGAGAAATACTTTTTTTGATTAAGCATAACCATTCTACATATGAAATTTTTTCTATATATTAACCTAATTTTGCGCCTACAGAGCGACTTAAAAATTAGGAGTACTCGCATTCGCCTGGACCACCCGTCAATGGGTTTTCTTGACAGAGAAGAGGGAAACTGTAGAAAACCTCTCCTGAGTACAACCGGTTTATCGACAGTCGAGTTCTAATGGTGTGTACCGGACCCTTGATCCTTAAGGGGGGGGTAAGGTTTGTTTCGTCTAAAAAAGACCTTTTTTTATGAATTTTTTTAGAAGAAATTATTGCTGTCGATTTATTTTACATATTACTAGCTGAAACAAATGCGCGTGAATACTTGATGAGCGCAACTGCCATAACATAAGAACGCTGATTACCTTAAAAATAATGTAAGAAAATAAATAAATGTTGCAATAATTTTAATTAATTGTGCCCAATGTATTCAATATGATTTAAAAAAAGATTAACAAATTATGCATAATTTTAACATAGTCTTATATAATAATTACTTAACAATTATTAAAAAATTTTCTGTCTACTTCGTAAATTAAACAAATCATAATATTGAATACTATTTCTCATAAAACTTTTTTTTAAATAGGTTTGTATCATATTTCTAAATAGTAACAGTTATCGTCAAACAGAAACAATACTACTTCAATTAAGTATTTTTCACACTAATTTAATTCTTTTTTTATAATATTTAGAAAATTGAATCTGATAGCGTACCACAAATGTAAGAATGGATGTCGAAATTTTAACAATTCTAAGAAACATGTTAAATGTTAAAAGAATTGCTGTGTTAAAATTAAACATTCTCTTATAAACGTCCAAAAGATACAGTAGGGGAGGATGGGGCAAGGCTAGTTAGTGGTTGTAATGCTTAAATGGCTTATGCAAAAAGCGCGTCATTCCACGTTGTTCCACAAAATTTAGGAATAATTGAAATATGGGTTCCTTACTCCCCCATGGGTCAAGAATAGTTAGAGCTAGTTTGGCACGGAACAATCCTGCTAATGCGACTGCAAATTTTAAAAAACTGTTTAATTGTTCTTTTTAGGTTGATAAAAAGAACGCACAATGGTGCGTAATTATATACGGAAAAATGAAGCTTATTGACCAAGAAATTGGTGTTCGTCTGAAGAAAATTGGTTAACTCTCAGATTCTAGTTCAGACAAATTTTAATTCAATAATTGAAATTTAGAAAATGGTCAGAACATATTGATATTACTTTCAGATATCAATATTAACTAGTCTAAATCCAATAAAATAAAGAAAACGAAAATTTACTGATTTTTTATAACATGATCCGAAAAGGTCTTACCTAACTATTCTTGCCCCATCCTCCCCTACTTTTATTCAACATACAATTCAAAAAATATTTTATACAGTTCAAATTGTAGAAAATTAAATTAAAACCATGACCATCGTGGGGTCTTTTTCTTTATAGTATTATTAACCCTTAAACCGCACACTGCCGAATCCATCCTTAAACCGCACACTGGGTGTGCGACACCCGGGGACTTTTAAGTTTGTTCTCCAAGCTGGAATAGGATATTATCTTTTGGAAAAATTATTTTATATAGCTCAGTACATCTGTTTTGAAGGAAAATAGGTTTCATAATGATTTATTTAATTTTAATAATTAAAAAAGAGTTTTTTAAAACTACTGAAATTACCTAAAACCAAAAACTGGGTGTCAGATAAGCAGAAATTTTTTGCCGTCAACTTCATAAAGTTATCAAATACACAAAGACACTTGGCAGACTAATGTCACTCACGAAACATAAATTAAAGTACAAAATGTACCGTCTAATATCAACACATGTTCAATTTTTACGAATTTAACCGAAATGTTAGAGTAAAAAGCTGGAATATGGGTGTCGCACACCCAGGGTGCTGTTTAAGGGTTAATATTAAATTATTAATATTATTATTAATAATAAACGAGGATAAAAAGGTCATAAACGAGGTTACCTTCCTGTTTCCATACTTTGCTTTATACAACAAAGGCGTATTATGGTTACTCTATGCTATCTGTACCGGTGCATGTTAAGTTCTCCCATATAACCCAGCTGGTCAATAAAGTAACCATTATCTCCCTAGGGCTATAATGGTTACTTTAATGACTGCTGTGTTATAAGGGGGTACTTAGTACGCGCCTGTACAGGTAGATAAAGTGACCATAATACGCCTGAGTTGTATAAAATATTTTATTTGTCTATTATCTATTACATTGTTAGTTTTACCAAATACGCATTACTTAGGTCAAATAAATGAAATAATTCGAATTAATAAATATTGCTTCAAATCAATTATGAAAATTGCTTGATTCAGTCTTTCATGTTCTTTTAATTCAAATATTTATTTGAATCAAGAAAATAATTTTTTTGAAAGAACTACAGATTTATTTGTATCAAATATTTATAATAAATCATTATTTTATTTGAGACTAATATACCATTAATTGCGTAAAATAATTAATTATTTATCCCAAATGCTTCTAAGGACTCACATGCTTGGAAATATTAACATTAACTCTTAAACCGCACCCTGGGTGTGCGACACCCATATTCTAGCTTTTTACTCTTATATCTCATTTAAATTCGTAAAAATTGAACATGTGTTGATATTAGACGGTACATTTTGTACTTTAATTTATGTTTCGTGAGAGACATTAGTCTGACAAGTTTCTTTGTGTATTTTATAACTTGATGAAGTTGACAGCGAAAAATTTCTGCTTGTCTGACATCCAGTTTTTGGTTTAAGGTAATTTTAGTAGTTTTAAAAAACTCTTTTTTAATTATTAAAATTAAATAAATCATTATGAAACCTATTTTCCTTCAAAATAGATGTACTGAGCTATATAAGATAATTTTTCCAAAAGATAATATCCTATTCCAGCTTAAAGAACACACTTAAAAGTCCCCGGGAGTCGCACACCCAGTGTGCGGTTTAAAGATGGATTCGTAAGTGTGCGCTTTAAGGGTTAATGCAATAAAATTAAAATTTGAAATCTACGGGGATCGAAACCTAAGCGTACTTATTTAGCCTAAGACTCCTAACTCTGCCGTACTAAAGAAATAGGAAAAACAAACTACATCGTCAACGGAACCGACTTATTTTATCTAAATATTTTTTTATTTGTTTTCGTTAACTACTTTATTCGCATTAAATAATCCAGTATTTGCATTAAATAATTTAATTAAATAGGGGAGACTGGGGTAAACCCGCTCATTTTTTTCAAATCGGTAAAAATCTAGGAAATTATTCTCGAAATCCAAGTTAATTTATATCATTTGATAGCTAATGATTTCTATAAAAAAAGAGTTTTTGATTTTTTTTTAGTTTCATGAATTACAACTATAGATTTAAATAATGTTGTATTTTATAAAGAGAAAGTGAAATGTAGTTATAATTTTGGTTTTAACAAGTTATAAATTTTATTATTTTATTCTATATTTTAAATTTAAAACTAAGTGAGCGGCTTTACCTCGAATGTATTCCTCACATTTCAGAATGAATTTAATTAAATCTTTTTTAAATCAGACAAAACTATATAATTATGTACTTCGAAAATGGACATCCAATAGCATACAAAAAGTTAGCCAAATAAATTAAGGCTCAAAAATAATTATCAAAAAACTTAAAAAAGCAAAGACATTTTTTTCTGACACCTCTAAAAACATTTGATCGGCTCTGATTCTATGTTGAATTCATGAAACTAAACTAAACTTCGTTAATATAAGTTAAATGTTAAGTACTATTTGCAGTACCAATATAAGTTCATAGCGTCAAGTCTCAAAGTTATCTGGTTTACCCCAGTCTTCCCTAATGTATGGAAATTATTTATTTTTTCTAACGTCCACCAGGACGCAAAATGTACCATGATTTCACGACTCTTATTTTGTATGAAATAATTAGTAAAAAATTTTAGGAAATACCATTTCCGACGTAAAATTTATTGCTCTTTCGGAATATAAAGCCAAAATTTGTTTATAATTATTACAAAAAAATTTATAACAATTTTATTGCAAAAAAACACACTTTTTTACGTCCGTTAACCGTCAACAACATTTTATTGACGTTGCCCAGCTCTTACCACAAGGAGGTCGACGTGCAAAAAACACTTTTTTATTTTATTTAAAAAAATTTTTTTATTAAAAAATTTTTTTTAGATTTTTTACTAGTTAAGTAAAATTTATGATTTTCAGAAACTTCTTAAAATAATACTATTATAATTTTTACGAGCAATATTTTATCTGGATATCATAGGAATTGCCCTGGGATATCCTAAGATATCCTGTATGATTCTAGTTTGGATATCATCGGAATCACATGTGGATATCCTGGAATGTCCAGTAAATTTTTCGTCTGGATATCTTGGAGTTTACCCTGGAATATTCTTGGATGTTCCATATATCTTTTCTTTGGATGTCATAGAAATTACATGTGGATATCCTGGGATATCCTGTATGTTTCTAGTTCGGATATCGTGGGGATTGCTTGCGAATGTCCTGGGATATTCTATAAATTTTGGTCTGGATATCTTGGGGTTTGCCCTGGAATATCCTTGGATATCCCGTATATTTTTGATTTGGATGTCATGGGAATTACATGTGGATATCCTGGGATATCCTGTATGATTTTAGTTTTAATATCATGAGGATCGCATGTGGATGTGCTTTCAAACAAACGCACGTGCAATGATTCGAACTAAATATTATTTCCTTTTAAACTCAACAAAATAGAGGGAAATTGTTTATTCAAAATTATTTTCCACATTCAAAATTATGAGGTGTTTCTGAGATTATTGAACAATTATAACCAGAGCACCAGCACTAATTATTAGTGCAATTTTATTAATAAATAATTTTAATTATTTATTAATAATAGCAATAAACAATTTTTTTCAATTTTTATTAATTACTAATTTTTTTATTTATTATTAAATTTTTTTTATAATTGGAATTATTGAAAATAATAATTCCAGAAAAGTATCAAATTTCACTTTTCTCGCCTGCTAAACAAACGCACGTGCGATGACTTGAATTAAATATTATTTCTTTTCAAGCTCAACTAAATTAAAAGGAAAATTTTAAAATTTTTGTCACACACAATTATATAGTGTTTCTTAGTTATTGAACAATTATAACTAGAACACTAGCACTAATTTTAGTACAGTTTTGTTTATAATTATGAATAATTTTTATTAATTAAAATTATAAATTATTATATTTTTTTTAATAATAACAACAATAATAAACAATTTTTAAAAATTTTTTTTTACTTTTTGAAATTATTGAAAATAATAATTCCAGAAAAGTATCAGATTTTTCTTGACAGCTTTCCGTTCTCACGCTGAGCATGAGATTCGCAAGTCAGCAAAAATCTTCTTGACCAATGGGCCTTAAGTTCCAACCCTACTTCTACTCCCACAACCACCTCTTCTAATCCCAAATCTTCCCCCAGATTAAGAAGCAAGGACTAGAGGAGCAATTAACGTTTTCAAAATTAGTAGTACAACTTTCGCTCTCTTAGTAAGCTCCTCGTGAAGGCATCAATGGATTGCGAAACGCCGGGACACGCCTGTCTGTTAATCGGTCCCTAATTTGACGGACCACTACGAGATAGTGTCCAAATTTAGGACAGACGAAAATAAATAAAAAGGAAAAACTTTACTTAGTGAAGTCCGACCAAATTTAATTATTTTCGTCAATCATTTTTTTTATTCAAGTTAATAATTAAAGATAATAAATTTTTTTTATTTTATTTTTAAAAGATTACAGACTAAAAATTTAAGTAAAATTAAAATATTAAATTCAGTGCGTAAGTGCTTGCCTGTTTTATATTTCCTTTGTCCCTCAAATTGTGAACTGTTTTGTGCGTGTGTGTAGTGCTTAGGCCGCCCAAATTTGAGAAGCCTGGCAAGAGTAAAGTAGAAGAAAAAAACAATAAAAAGCTTGGTTTTCTCCAACGAACCTCCGCAGGCGCACGGTAGAATTTCTATTCATCGCTCAACAAGTAAATTTTTATATTCCAAATTTTTGATTTCTGGATTTTTCTTCGGATTTTAATAATTTAATAAATAATTATATTTCGGTTCGTAACAAGCTGATGGTGGCAGCGGTGGGATCTTTCTCACGTGTTTGCCTGGCCCTATTTTGAATTTAAAAAAAAGAAATTTTTTTGAAAAACAAAATTTTTTAATTAAGGAAGATTTCGACTATATCAGCAATTAGTGACATCTATTAGACGTCGATTGAACTCTTTGGTTTAGAGTCAGGTGTTATTTTTAAGATAATTATTCCGATATGGTTGTCGGTATATAATTATATTTTTTGAATTTAATTTTTGATCTGAAAAAAAGCTGCGTGAACGACTGCACTGTGCAGCTGCGAGGACTCGAACCGCAGTTAATAGCTGCCTTTCGCGGGACTAACGCCTACCAATGCACTATGCCAACACAGCCTGGACGTTCACGTTTCTTATAATCTCAGATCAAACCCATACACTAGTCGAAGAGCTGTATAGTTAATGTAGGAAATTATTTGCTGATTAAGAATTTTAATTAAGGAAGATTTCGACTATATCAGCAATTAGTAACATCTATTAGACGTCGATTGAACTCTTTGGTTTAGAGTCAGGTGTTATTTTTAAAATAATTATTCCGATATGGTTGTCGGTATATAATTATATTTTTTGAATTTAATTTTTGATCTGAAAAAATAAGCTGCGTGAACGACTGCACTGTGCATCTGTGAGGACTCGAACCCCAGTTAAAAGCTGCCTTTCGCGGGACTAACGCCTACTAATGCACCATGCCAACACAGCCTGGACGTTCACGTTTCTTATAATCTCAGATCAAGCCCATACACTAGTCGAAGAGCTGTATAGTTATTGTAGGAAATTATTTTAGATCGAAAATTGAATTCAAGAAATTTAATTATATACCAACAACCATATCGGAATAATTATTATCTTAAGAATAACACCTGACTCTAAACCAAAGAGTTTAATCGACGTCTAATAGATGTCAGTAATTGCTGATATAGTCGAAATCTTCCTTAATTAAAATTCTTAATCAGCAAATAATTTCCTACATTAAGTATACAGCTCTTCGACTAGTGTATGGGCTTGATCTTAGATTATAAGAAACGTGAACGTCCAGGCTGTGTTGGCATGGTGCATTGGTAGGCGTTAGTCCCGCGAAAGGCAGCTATTAACTGGGGTTCGAGTCCTCACAGATGCATAGTGCAGTCGTTCACGCAGCTTATTTTTTCAGATCAAAAATTAAATTCAAAAAATATAATTATATACCGACAACCATATCGGAATAATTATCTTAAGAATAACACCTGACTCTAAACCAAAGAGTTTAATCGACGTCTAATAGATGTCACTAATTGCTGATATAGTCGAAATCTTCCTTAATTAAAATTCTTAATCAGCAAATAATTTCCTACATTAAAATTTTTCAATTTTCAAAAAAAAAAATTTTTTTGGTTTCTTTCTTGTTTACGATTAATACATCTTTTCATGCGCAAGTACGCTTGCTTGTGAGAATTTTATCTTATTTAATTCTAAATATTTTCAACTTTATAATTTTGCCCTGTGCATTGTGTTGATGAAGGAAGAATAACTGATTGTGAGTAGTATGTGACGACCCTATTTTAATTAGTGGGGGCTCCAGAACCTCATTTAAGGTTGACGCAAGGTTTTAGCCAATTGCAGAGAAATAACTTTGTCACTAATTTAAATTTCTTTATTTTATCAAAGAATAGAAGAAGAGTTTTCTTGTTTTAATTCGATTAATATCTTAAGACGATTTAATGTTCTAAAATAAGATAAATTAAAGAATATTGTCTGACCAGTTGTTCGCTTTTTATTTTATTACTTTTATCACTTCATTTTGCATTTTTTTTATAAAATTATAACAAATAAAATGTTTTGCAATGCCTCATAAATGTAGAAATGTTCACGGAGGAAAGAAACTAAAGAACTTGATAAGAATTAGGAATTACACTAAAATAGAAAAAGAACTTGTAAGTGACAAAAATTTAAATAGACTTATAGCATTGAGACGCAAACTCGAAAATCAAGTTGAAACCTCGTCGGAAAATTCGGAAAACTCCCTAAGCTCATGGAAAGAATTTCATGATTGTCTTGAATACGTAACGAACGAAGCCAATGCCGAATTAGCTCTTATAAACAAACGAAAAGAAATCGAGCGTCGAGTAAAACTGGCTTTAATAAAATAGGGAAAGGGAAAACTAAATTAGAGGCTTTTCTTTTGTTTTATTAATGTCTCTTTTCTTCCAATTTCTATTGTTTACCGCTTGTAAAAAAAAGAGAATTCTTTTTTCTTAAAATGTTTTGCAATGCTAAATAAAAATAAACACCGTGGAGGACGAACAAAAGTAAAGAAATCTTTGGAAGTCAAAAATCTCGCTAAGTTAGAGGAACCCGTGTAGAAAATTGTCGTGGCAGTCTAGAGCTATTTAAAGCCAGTCTAGTTTTTTCCTCGCGTTGCTATTTACAGTAATGCTAGACTGGTGCGGTCTTGGTTCTATATAGTTTCCTAGATAAGCTTGTAACTTTTATATAGATTTAGCAACGCGCTGCTATTCTAGTAAAACTATGTTAATGCTAGCTTGGTGCTATATACAGTACCGTCCGCAATTGTCAGTCCACCCATTTTTAAAGGAATGACAAAAATTTTTTAACATAAAATTCATGTAAACTAAAATTTTTTTTGGTTTATATTTTGAAAGACGATAAAATTTTGAAAAGAATAAGACCTTACAGAAGTCATTTGGCCAAAATTTGTAGAAGATATTCCTAAAAATCGTCATTTTCAATGTTTTACAAAAATTTAAATAACTTCTAAAATAATGAACGCTTTTTAATAATCTTAGGCTTATTTTAAAGGTCTTTTTCTACGGAATAATAATTACTTATAGGCATTAACCTGTCATTTTTAACTTGGAATAAGCATGACGTCAAAATTAGACAAAAAAATTGGAAAAATTTGAAATCAATTTTTTGTACTAAAAACTATTCTAGAACATATATAAAACATGATATGGTGTAGATTTTTCAAGAAAATTTAATAAAAATATATGTTTGAATTTCAAAAATTATTTTTCTTTTAATAATATTATTTCAAATTTTTTGAATTTTTTTGTCCAACTTTGACGTCATGCTTATTCCAAGAAAAAAATTACAGGTTAATGCCTATAAGTAATTCTTATTCTGTAGAAAATGGTCTTTAAAATAAGCCTAAGATTATTAAAAAGCGTTCATTATTTTAGAAGTTATTCAAATTTTTGTAAAACATTGAAAATGACGATTTTTAAGAATATCTTCTACAAATTTTGGCCAAATGACTTCTGTAAGGTCTTATTCTTTTCAAAATTTTATCGTCTTTCAAAATATAAACCAAAAAAAATTTTACTTTTCATGAATTTTATGTTAAAAAATTTTTGTCATTCCTTTGAAAATGGGTGGACTGACAATTTCGGACGGTACTGTAGTTTTCCTAATTATATTTTTATCACGACGTAAAATGAAATGCCAATATAGTTGTTATATAGAAATACTATGTTTTATACTTTCTAACTATATTTTACTGTTTTTTGCTATAAACTTTTTTAATTTCATTATTACTATTAAGTTTACTTTAAATATGAATTATTTGTTAAAATTCCGATTTTATCTTAAGTTAGAAACATAATTTTATTTAAATCTAAGTTTAATTTTAAATTTCTGCAGCTCAAAATTGGCATCGATTTGAAGGAAAAAGTGCGTATATTTGCGCCTCAATTTCGTTACTTGAAGTTGTCTAGAAAATTTAAATATTAATGTTTCAAAAAATTTGTACGTTTTTCACAAAACAAACAAAAACACAAACTATCACAAACAAAATAAAAAAAGAATTAAGAGAATAGATTGAAAATTTTGGCAGCTAGAGTGTCCACCGATTTTTAAAATCAAGTTTTGAAAAAAACACATTTAAAATTTCCAATACAACGTAAACTAAAGATGTTCAGCTTTCAGTTGAAAATGTTTGTTGTCCTCTGATATGAACTACGTATCATATTCGCAGACTCTTTGCTGAAAAAAAAAGTTTTTTTTAATAATTTATGTTAAACATATTGCAGAGCTCGAACTAGTGAAAATATTTAAAAATACGGACTTTACGGACCAAAAATAAAAAATTACGGACCATTTACTGATCAATTACTAACAAAAATATAACAAGTTTACAATATTCAATTTTACAAAATTTCAATTATTCGTAAATTCTTGAATTAAATAAATATTAGAAAATAAAAACTTAAAATAATATTTAAAAAATTCCATTAAACTTTTATAAAATTCAATTTTTTTAAAAAAAATTCACGCTTTAATGCTTTTAATATTAAATTATAATATCCAATTTTAACTGAAATCTATTTTCAAATTAATTTTTATTAGAAAATTTAACTAGAATTCAATTATTTAAATACAAAAAAACAATTGAATAATAATTGCATGTTTTTTACAATTTACTTCTCATAAAGAATTTTATTAATAAATTTTTAAATAATTGAATTTTTTCGACGAATTTTAATAAAATTTTTAAGAATAATTTTATTTTTCGAGAAATTTGATTAAAATTGTATTAAAAATAATTGAAATTCTGCAATAAAATTTATTATTTATGGAAATAATTGAATTTCTAAAAAGAATTTTATTATCTACGAAAATAATTAAATTTCATTAAAATTTTTGAAAATAATTGAATTTCCGCGAATAATTTTATTACTTTTGAAAATAATTGAATTTCTGCAATCATATGTAATTTTTCTAAAATTTTCCAAATTATATCATCCAATTTATGAACTTTTCATCCTTTTGGTATCAAATTTTGGACTTTAAGAACCTTTTTTCAAAAAACAGATATTTCAAACAAATTTACGAACCTTTACGAGATTTAAGGACCTAGTTCGAGTCCTGATATTGTGACTTTCTCTTATGCTTTTCTAAATAAGTAATAAAGAAAAGGATATGAATGCAAAATATATAAATTAATAATCTTACTTTACATTATTAAATGCTTTTAATGTTGGTGAAGAAGTGGTACGACGTACAAATGGCGACTTCCTTCTGCTCTCATTGAAATGGACATAGCGACGAGTTTTGATTTGATTTCATTGACAGAAACTGTGAATACATCTTCAGAAGGTTTCTTATTTACTTCCCACATACCTAAAAATGCCGAATCCCAAGGGTAAGAATATATAGAACTTTTTTTTTTATAATAATGTCCTCGAACTTTCAGATCATCAATGCTTCCAATTATTTCTTTCACCTTCATAATTGTGTCATTTTTTAACAAAATCATATTATCGGGATTTCTTGTCGATATTGTGCACTCCTTGTAATAAATTTTTAAAATTTCTTCACCTTTCGTTTTTAAAATTTTCAAATTGACAGGAATTTTGGGTTTTTCTGGATGTAACGAATTTTCCTCATGTAGCCTTCTCGAGATTTGGGATAACAGCCTGTGTGGTGTTCTTATTCTTTCTTTTAGTTTTCCCAAAAAGCTTTCAAATTTAAACGCTGAGATGTGATTAAGACTGCAACCCATATTAATTACGTCATCTGCCAAGTGAATTGAGTGATGAAAGTTTAATACTTGAGATTTTGCCCCATAAAAGGTTTCTAGTCCTTTAAAAAATGCCTCCAAATACTCTTTCGCATAACAATTGTATCTTATACATAAACTATCGCAGCATAGTATTCTGCAAGCGACGTGAAAGAGCAGAAAATGTTTATACAAATTCTTAGGTAAAATATTAATCAAAACGATAGGGCCAGCGTACAATAAAAAGAACCTAAATTCAGTTGCCTTTCACTTGGCATACTTTTTAGTGGAACGAGGCTTTCTTTGAAACTCGCACGGAACTTTGGACTTCAGAAGTTCCATTCTGTATGCTAGAGCATTTCTTAATCTCACTCGCAGTCGAACATTTAAGTCGCCAGACAGCCACCATTCTAATAATCGTTTCATGACTCCAAGACAACATAAGTGCATGTAGTCTAAAACGAACGTATTGATGATGTTGATTGGAGGTCTGATGTCCAATAAACGACTTCGTCCTGTGTGATGACCTTGGTCTTCTTGATCTCGGAAAGATCTATCTGTTCTTGTGTTGCTGTCAGTTGTGGGATACACTGTGCTTGGAACATTTTTGGTTGTTCCAGTCACAATGCATCTTTCACAAGCATGAATGCCAACGTGACCAATAGTGCATTTACAAAATGCTCGTGCAGGAGTGTCACACACGAAACACTTGACGACAACAGTGTATGCTTTTTGTGAAATTACCAAGCCCTCTTCCAGTATTTCGTTAAGTTCATTGACGAATTTGTCAAAATACACATCAGTGCTCTCAGGTTTCTCCTTTCCACAAAAAATTGCCACTGGAAAAGGCTGATATATATCTGGCACGAAGTGGACTTGGCAAAGTATCGGCCAAAGATCGTCATCACCACCTGACTTGTTTACAGGAAGTCCATCAACGGAGAATTTCAGTTCAATTACATTAGAAATATGAACATTAGGATCGATACATGATTCTAATCCTCCTCTTATGCCAAAGTATACAAATGTTCCGTCAGTTCCATTTTTCCCATTCATTTGCTCAATAGTGTAAGCAGCACTTGATGTCTGCAAGAAAGTTTTTGCAGTCTTCGGCAAATCTGGGAGCAATCTTCCTTTTAAAATAAGCAGCAAGTCATCTAAGCTGGTGTGTTTTATTTTATTTTTTATGGCCCAAGATCGAATTTTTTTTATGTCTTTGCGGTTTAGATTCTCATCATCGTCATCATCATCCATTTCATTTGACATCAAACTATCATCGGAATCTGATGTGTTATTAGAAGCAGAAGAGGAATTTGCTTCGTTTCTTACAGGTGATGACACTGGATCATCATCTATTGAATCTTCGTCGTCTGTGTCATCTTCAGATTCCGAAGTAGAATCTACGTCTGAAGAAGTATTTTCAGATTCCGAAGTAGAATCTACGTCTGAAGAAGTATTTTCAGATTCCGAAGTAGAATCCCTGATTCTACTTCGTGAAGTAGACTGCGAAGAACCCTGATTTAAATGTTGGTCCTCTGTTGCGAAATCTTCATCTACTCCTCTTAGAGTAGAAATTCTCTCTGGCGATTCATTTTCTACAAAAAATTAATTAAATTAACTAAAAATAAATTTAAAAAATTATTTTTATTTTAATTACAAAGAAACATTTTTTCGAAAAATAATGCTCTTACCTTCAGATTCCGAGTTTGTAGTTTGCTCATTATAAATTTGTTGATTTCGCAATCTGGACGCTTTGGCCACTGCCCTGTGCTTCTGAACTCTTATTGCCCCCAATTTTCGTTTTCGCGATCGATTTTCTTCCATAATTGAATATGTTCTTGAAAAAAAAGGATTTATCAAAACTTTATGAAATGAATAATTTGATATCTGTAATATAATTGTATCAAACATTTGATTATTGCCTTATAGTAAAGTATGTAAAAGAAAATTCATATGTTTAATTATCAAATTACTAAAAGAAAGTCAAAGTTAAAAATAAAAATTATTAAATTCTTTTCTCAAAAAGAAATTTGCTTTTTAAATATTTTTATTGTTTAAAATTTTTTAATGTATAGTAATAACAGTAGCAAAAGAAAATTCTGACAAAAACAAAAATTTTTGAACTTTATATATTAAATATCGAAAGAGACAAGAAAAAATGTTCAATATTATCTCTAAATCATAGTTTTTGTAATAATTAAAATTTTTGTGATCTATCCAATTAAAAAAATTACAATTATATCAGTATATCATCTGTAATATAAAATATGTATGGAAAATAAATTTCTTTAATTTGAATATTCAAAACTTTAGCGATAAACTGTAATCTTATTTTACGGTTGATTTATGTTATTAATGAAACTGAAGTTACCAACGTTTATTCGTAACAATTTCTATTTCCCCGTCTTAGATGCAATGTTTTCTTTTCATATACTTTAAATTCTAATGCCAGGAATCATTAGAAATTATTTTCAAGTGGAAGCAGATCGGGGAAAATTTTCGAAAATTCTGAAATTTATTAACAATTTCTATTTCTCCGTCTCAGATCTAATTTTTCTTTTTAATATTATTATAAATTTTAATGTCAGGAACCATTAGAAATTATTTTTAAGTGGAACCAGGTAGGAGAGGGCAACGATTTTAATTTGTTATCATGGATTATCCGATATTTGTGTAAAATTTACTTTTTATATGCAGTTAATATATGTCAAAATTAATTAAAAATATTTTTAAAGTCATGTTTAAACATTCATTTTAGTTATACAAATATCTTAACATTTTAATGTAAAAAGAATTTATTTGAAAAAAGAATAAACGGAAACAGAAAATTTCAAACAATTTCTGCTTGTCTGTCTGCACCAGGTTGAAATAATAATTTACTTTCACATGCTCGACTATTTTTTTTTGCATCATATATCCTAAATACTCAAAGGTAAGTTACATAAAAGTAGTTATTTTAATATTAAAATTTCATTATTAATTAATTTATAATTTAATAAATTACATATGTTAAAAATTTAAATTTTAATGATTATTTTAAATCTTTGTATAATTTAATTAATTCACTAATGATTAATTTAATTTTTATCAATTTTATTATAAAAAATTAATTATGAAATAAAAAATAATTAGTTAACTGATATAAAAATTATTATTCATTAATATATTAATTATTTGTAACGCGTTATCGAAATGAGAGATGTCAGAAAAATTTTATAGGTTATTTTTGTTAATTTGTTCCACTTAAAAATAGTTTCTAATAATTCCTTACATTTGAATTTATAATATATGAAAAAGAAAAATTGGATCTGAGGCGGGGAATTAATAATTGTTTCGAGATTTCGTAATTTTCGAAAAACCCGTGACTAAAAAATCAAAATCGTTGCCCTCCCCGAACTGGTTTCACTTGGAAATAATTTTTAATTGTTCCTGACATTAGAATTATTAGTTTATGAGAAAGAAAAATTGCATCCAAAACGGGGAAGTAGAAACTGTTTTAAAATTTCGAAATTTTCGAAAAACTCGTGGAAAAAAATTTAAATCATTGCCCTCCCCGACCTGGTTTCACTTGAAAATAATTTCTAATGGTTCCTGACATTAAAATTTATAATATACGTGAATTAAATTTGGATCTGTGGCGGGGAAATAGAAATTGTTACAAATTATCTTTTTCTTTGAACACACGTTTGTAACTTCAGTTTAATTTTTATTAATAGACTGAAAGTAACTTGTGTCTCTTTATAAAATGAAGAATCGAAATAACTCATCTAAAAATAGTTTAATATTAATTTCTAATGTTTCTTTTTTAGAGATAAGTGTAAGTAATTCATGAACTTACATAAGGAAAATATACTTACGAGAACGATGTTCACTACATTCAAAATATCATTTAATTCCACGAACTACTTTATATACTTTAATCACATCAAGTTTAAAGTTACTTTTTTCTCGTTATAATTATCAGAGGTGTTATCTCTCATCGCATTATTGATTAACAATAATGACAGGTATGACAAAAGTCTCTCTTACTTTTCGTAGATGAGGTTAAAAAATATTGAAATATTACATCAAGATGAAGTAATTTCAATTACGTTTTACAAAAGTTGTTTGCAACTGACTTGTTTGTTTTCTTTTGTTTATAAAAAGTAGTGTTATGAGCAGCAATTAAAACATAACCTTTAAAATGGTGGTGAAATTTTTATTTACAAAGGTGGGTAGTGGAAAGAACAATGGCTGACGCAGAATACCTTTGCGTAAGTTACCTTTACTGAAATTCTTTATAAGTTGTGAACGTACGTTTAGTAACAGTGACAAGTTGAAACAGCCAATCAATTTGGTGATAAAACTAACATTTAAAGTGCGCGCGCTTTTCGACCAGTGAGGTGATTTCTACATCTATTATATATATAGGTTACCAATGGACAGTTACCAATTCACATCAGTGGACAAAAGCTTATCAAAAAATATTGTGACCTGAAAGTTTTAAGTAAGTTCAAATTTAAACGTTTTTAATAGCTTTAAAGTGCCTCTATAATTCTAAGTAAATTTACGCATTTTTCATTAAAATATAGTATTATTGTTAAAAAAAGGTAAACAAGTATTTTACGCTCCTCAAAAGTAAGTTTAAGTATCCTTTTTTCCGTGTTATTTTGAGGTTAAATTTACATATACCATATATTTTTTCATATTTCTAATAACAGTCATATCGACTTCCCCTTCGTTCTGCCCATTGTTGTAAAAAAATTTCATGAAAAAGAAATTTATTGCGCTAATAAAAAGTGAACAAAATAATCATTTGCAATAAATCTGAAATAATTCATAAAAACAGTTTATAATTTAAAATTACTCATAGAAATTTTAAATAAAGGTAAAGACCAAAAAAACTTAACCTGAAAATAATTTGCTTTTTACCCAAGTAGCACGCTGTATCACCTATTATGACGATGTCTATCAGGGATATTCCTGTGATAGTGGAGAAGTGTAAAAATGTCCGCTTCTTGGAGATGTCCCGCCCGGTGATACTAAGGGAATATCCCCGTGACATTCCTGTGATATTGATGGGAATATTGTTGCGATATTGAGGGAATATTTCACAAAATTTTTGCTACTATTTGAAATTTTGGAATTGTAGAAAAAATTCTGTGAAATATTCCCGCAATATCGCAGGAATGTCACAGGGATATTTTGACACTTCTCTAGTATCACAGGAATATCCCTGATAGACATCGTCATGATACTCAGGTCATACAACGTGCTACTTGGGTAGGTACTTTTCTTCGGAGCATGTCACAAACTCACAGAAGATTCCTGAAGTTAACATCGACGCTGAGCAACCAAAACGATTTTTTTTCAAGAAATGAAAAAATGAAATAATTTTTTCAAAGGTTTTTGGTTAACAATGATTCTTTAATTCCCGAATTAAGTAAAATAAGTGAAATTAGTTACTTTATTTATCTTTAAAAACCTCAATTAACAGTTTTCGACGATAACTTCAGGTTTATCAATATAAACATTTAACCTCAAAATATTCGTCTTTTTCAACTACTAAATGTACAATTAATTATCAGTTTATTAAAATTTATTTATTAAAATGTGCCTTTTTAAAAAAAATTACAATTTTCAGGATAATGTCGAGTGACGAATTGGCAAGTAGTGGAGAATTGTCTCATTATGATTTGGTTGCATTTCCGGATTACAAAGATGCTGATGGGCGAATTTTTGTAGATATTGTTTTAAACAATTGGACTTCATTTAATCGAAAAACTAATCGTCATGAGGCCAAATTTCCACCTCCGCCATATAACAAAAAAACAAATAGCGAGCTGAATAATTTATTGAAAAATTTTGAACCAGCACCTGCCTTCTGGTCAAAATACAACATCGAGTTCAGAGGTCGTGCTAGTGAGTAATTATATATTAATTTAAAAAAAAATTTTTAGAAGCCGCATTAATAAATTAATAAATTACGATTTTAGGTACTTTTCAAGATGCAAAAGCCCGATTAAAAAAATTGGAGTATAAAGAAAACGTCTTCACAACAGACAGTGAACGCAAAGAAAAAAAAAAACCAGAAAGTAAAAAAAAGACGGGAACAAAAAAATTAAAAACTGACACCAAAGAAGAAGAAAAAATATTTAATGTTTCAAAGCCGCATTTCAGCGGCGACAAAAACGTACATACCAACCATTCTGAAGGTATTTATTTAAATTACGATTACTCTGACATAAATTCAATAATTTTCATAAATAACACAATTCAGCACAGGAACTCAAGTATTTTTAATACAATTTTAAATAGATTTTTCTAAAAAACTGAATTATTCTTCGAAAATTTTCATAAAATGATTCAAAAATATTTAATTATTTACAAAAATTTTAATAAAATCCTACGCAAGAATTCAATTACTTTTACAAGTACATAATAAAATTTTTCATAGTAATTCAATTATTTACAAAAATTCAATGAAATACGTTGGAAGAATTTAATTATTTTTAATACAATTTTAAATGAATTCCTCGAAAAATATAATTATTTGCAAAAGTTTTATTAAAATACTTCGAAAGAAATCAATTGTTTTCAAAAATTTTGATGAAATTTCTTATAAGTATTCAATTCTAACTAAAAGCTTGGAAAATAATTAAATTCAGCATAAATCTGCAGAATATCAGAGAAATGCAGAATCAAATTTATGTGATTATTGTAAATCGACTATAATCGATTATAATTGTGTCGAAAAAAATGCAATCGAAAAATTAAATTTGATGAATAAAAAGAAAAAAAGCAAAACTGTTAGATAAATTAAAATTTTTAGAAAAGGAAGAATTTTTATTAAATTTAAAAAAGCATATCTTTTATAGTAAAAATGGGAATGAAAATAACGTCTATTGATATTTTCGTATATAAAGGTGGATTGAACATCAGCTGTTTAAAAAAAGTTAGTAATAAGGAATTTTTTTCAGTTTCAAGTGCATCTAGTGAGGACTTATCAACATCATGTCAAAGTGATGTTTTTGACACTCCAAAAATCATCGATAAAGGGTCCAAACGAAAGCGTAAAGGTAAATTAAAAAACACAAAATTTTATTTTTTACTTTGGATGGCCACATGTCTGTAAAATCAGGGAAATGTCAGTAAAACAAAATTTTTGTCAGAAAACTCAGGGGAATGACATAAAATAATTTTTTAAGGGAATTTAAGAAAATTGATACTTCTTTCGACTTATTTTCAAAAATTCTGACTTTCTCGACTTTTCTTCTAAATATTGCAACAAAATAGCAATTTTTTAGTATAAAATGCAACTTATTTCAATTTCTATAGTTAAAAAAAACTATAAACAAATATTTTAAAAATTGTTTTTGAACCATTAATCAAGATAATTAAATTTTTCAAATATATATACATGTATAATAAAAATCTTTTTGAATAATTAAAATTTTGCAAAATTTAATTGAAAATAATTGTTTTTTCAAGTATTTTGTTACAATTTTTAAAAATCAACTTTCGAAGAATTTTAATTGCAAATTTTGAAAATAATTGAAATCTTAAAAATTTTAATAAAAATTTATTAAAATTTATTACTCAAAATAACGAAAAACGGATGTGAAAAATTCCAAACAGTGTATTACTCAAAAAATCTTTAAGTTTAAATTTATAAATGAAAGTTAATGAAAATTAACTTTTAATTTTTAAAAATTTTAATTTTCAGTATTAGAAATAACAAATTTGCGAAAATTATAATACATACAATAAATAATACATAAAATAAAAATTCTTAAAATTATTTCTGAAAATACTTTTAAGAACTAATTCTTAAAATTGTTTTTTTATAATTTTTAAAAATTTAACTATCTTTGAACAAAGTAAAAAAAGTTATAAAATTTACTTTTTTAGGCGTATTTAAATTTTGGAGAAATCATTAAGTATCATATTTACAATTAAAATTCTTTAAAAATTCGATTATTTTTATTTATACCCATATTTAAAAAATTCAATTATTTTTAAAAGATTTTACCAAATTTAAATTTTCTGGAAATTTTTTAAAGGTGTGCAAAATTCGAATCGAGAGAAAATTCGATTCGAACTTGCCAAATCGAAATTCGGAACTTCGAATTGGCCGATTCGAATCGAAAGTAGACTGAGTCGAGTTGTGCAATTCGAAATACCTATTTTCGAATTGACTAGTTCGAATCGAATTATCTCCGATTCGAATTTTCTATTGTCGAGTCGATTAATGTTCGGTTCGACTCGATTAAATGCACACCTCTAAAATTTTTCAATTAAACATAATTAAAAAACTATTATCTTTCAAAAATTATTTCCGAAAATTATTTAAAATAATTGATTTAGAGATGAAGTTCAGTTGAAGATTGTAGATAATAATTGAATTCAGGAAGGATTATAATTGTAAATTTTATAAATTATTATATTTCATAAATTTTACTAATTATTTGTAAATTTTTCATATTTTCATGCAAAAATAATTTTGTCAGAAAAAATAATTTTAATGTCAGGGAAATTGATAAACTGAAACTTGTCATTCTTAGGTACGTCGAAAATACAGCCTAAAAAAGCTGTATCTCAAGAAAAATTTTCTTCAAAAATTCAAAGTGTGGACCCTAAAAGAGCTACAACTAAAAAACCTAAACCTCAAGGTAAAACTGCTTTAAACATTCAAACACTCATTTCTCATTTCGACATTTTTTCAAATGCAAACAGTCGGAATTGGATATCAATTTACAAAAAATTATTTTATGGAAAAATATGATGATCGCGGTTTCGAGGTTATGAATTGTGTTAAATAATTATTTTATTCTTTCATAAAATAAATTTTCGGAAATTGACTACTTACCTCGCCTACGCCAAAAGTCATTTAAGAAGAAAGAACGAAGAAAGGCATATTCAGCCTTTTATCTCAATGTCTTAAAAAAATAATTATTTTATTTAGGCATCACAGTTGGCCCTCTTTTCCCGTTTTGTCCCTTTTTAAATTTTGTCACATTTTTTTGACGATTTTTCCCTTTTCTTTGGTTATTTTTCTCCCTTTTCACCTTTTTCAATCAAAACTAAAGAAATTTTTCGTTTTTTGAAATATATTTCAAAGTGTAATCATAAAATTTAAACTCAATTTTAGAAATTAATGCGTTTAATTTTGTATTTAGATTATTAACACCCTAACACATTTTACACGTATTTTTACTGTTTGTAACTTAAATAATACACTCGGATCGCAAAGTTTCAGTACATTTGGACGAATTGCTTTGAAATGCTTGCTTCCCTTTAAATTCAAATATTTCTATAAAAATTGATGTAAAACCTATAAAATTAGCATCGTTTTGAGGTTCATTAAATTTAGAATCAAACGGCTCAATATATAATCAATTTAATAATGAAACTATGGAAAATATAGTTATGTAATTAATAAAACAAATGAATAAAGACGACGAATTTGCAATTTATATTCTTTGAAAAATTTAGAGCAAGAGAAATTATTTTTATAGATTATAAAGAAAATAGGTACTGAATATTTGTAAATTATTTTGGTCTAAAATTATAGAGTAGAATTTTTTACTTCATGTTGTAAAACTGTCAAATCACAAATAAAAATTTTCTTTAATTGGAGTTTATTTGGACTTAAGATTTCAAAATAGCTATTTTCAGAAAAAATTTCTATCTTTAAATAACTATATTTTCATACCTACATCATTAAATTAGTCATATCTTGGTCTATTTGAATGTAATGTAATATGGCTTATTTCCTGTGAAGCCTGTTATTTATATACCTAATTATTTATTTTTATAAAATTATGAATGTCATTGTTAAATTATTTATTTCTTCATATATATACTACGTTCATATAAATCTATGCAAATTTTTCAGAAATCATAAGCAATTTTCTTTTACAGGCCTCACTAAATCGACATTAGCGTCAAATTTTCAAAACGTGGTACAGACTATTCCCAAACATGGAAAGTTTGTTAAAAATGTAGGACCTCAAGGTAAAATATACTATCACAATATAATTATTGCTTTATTTATGAAATTATACTTCACGTTTTACATTCATTTTCCTTTTTTAATTATAGCTAATAATTTAATGTAGTAAAAAACATTTCATTTACAGGCTCATCTGCGTCAAACTGCTCAACCCCGATACATGATATTCCTAAAAATAGAGAACATCAAGGTACAATGTAATTTTATATAATTACTTTCTTCTTTTTGAATTTTAACTGATAATATTAAAATATTCACTTGCTCATATATACCTACGTAAATAGGTATATTTAATAAATAACATTTATTTTTCAGAAACAACTAAGTCTTCATCAAATGAGGGAGAGAGATCTTTAGAGTTTGAGGGAATCTTTGATAGAAATGTTCCTTCTGAAGAATTTGGTGTGTTTAATTAATTATAACAATAACAACTTTCTTTTAAAAAAATTGTATTACATATTTTTTTGCTTTACAGGAAATACTAAATTATTATTTGACCGAATTATGAATGCATTGCACATCATTCATTTGGATTTAAAAGAACTTCAACGCGAACAAAGAGAAATAAAGGCATTAATACCTTTAAACGCTGGTGTTCCTGAACTTCCACAATCGTTTGGCGAGAAATATGAAATAATTTTACCATTATCTAAAATGGAAGATTTTGATGCTTTTGAACTTCAATTAAAGAACACTTTAACATTCAGAAATGAGTTTGTAAGTATATAAGCCTATTCAGGGTTGCCACAGATCAGAGAAATCAGGGTATTCAGGGAAAAGTCAGGGATTTTTATTAAAGTATTGGAAAAAATTGCATTTTTTAGAAGTTACAAATGATTGCAGAAATTCAATTATTTTCAGAAGTAATAATATTTTTCTCAGCAATTCAGTTATGGTCGAAATTTCAACTATCTTTATAAATAATAAAATTCTTCAAAATTTAATTATTTTCAAAAATTTTAATTAAATTTTAATAAATTATAAAGATATCACAGGATGACGGGAATTAAATTACATTTACAAATTTTTAATGAAGAACTTCGCAATAATTTAATTATTTTCATAAATAATAACATTTTTTACAGGGTTTCAATTATTTTCATAAATAAGAAAACTTAACGCAGAATTTCAATTATTTTTAATACAATTTCTTTAAAAAAAGTAATTATTCTTAAAAGTTTTATTAAAATTCGTCGAAAGAATTCAATTATATAAATACTTTTCAATTATTTTAAACTTTGTTGATAAAATACTTAATGAGAATTTATTTTTAAAAAAGGTTCAATTATTTAATAAATTATTTCTTTTTGTATTTAAATAATTTAATTCTCTTAGAATTTTCTAATAAAAATTGATTTAAAAATGAATTTTAGTTAAAATTTTAGATAATCATTAAATATTAAAAGCATTATAGTTTTTCTAGTATTTTTTTAATTATATCTATTCTATTATATATAGATTTTTTCATATTTTCAATTATAAATGTTTTACTGACAAACAATAACTTTTATATTTTACAGAAAGTAACTTTTAAAACTTTGGTGGACAGAAACGATATTTTACCAAGAACTATAGCAAATATCATAAAAGCCTATCTGTCTCGTGATATTGTACTCCAATTTAATGCTGTTAGAAAAAATGAACAGAAAACCTTGGTTTTTAAGGAGACAGAATTCTACAAATGCCTTATTGGTAAGTATATGTTCACTTTAATACATTTGACATGCATTTTCAATTTTTTATTTTTTGACGAATAATCAGTAATATTGTTTTAAAAAATATTTTTAAATTTATTTATAATTTAAAATAATTGTTTTCTATATTAATTTCAGATGTAATTACAAAACTATACAAAACAAATGACAAAGTTTTAATAGAGAAAGATTTCTTAAAGGCTCTTGGTCCTGTATTGACAAATGCAGTGGATTGGGATGGTTACCGTTCTCTAAGAACAAAGAAAGTTAATACAGATGACAAACCAAAATCACGTGATTTACTGGATGACGAAGAAATACTTGATTCGGAGGAATAGATGCAAATTAAATAAATTTATTTCTAATTTTATTAAATTTTAATACGGTCAATTTTTGATTAATTCAATTAAAAATTATAATTTATAATTAATTATTAAATTTTATCGTTGCAAATATTAATTATTAATATTATAAAAAGTTAAAATAAATGAAACACAAATAAAGATATTGAAAAAATTTATTGATAAATTATATAAACCTTTTTTACTAGTTACGGAGGAAAAGTAGGATGTTAGCTCGTAGTGGATTCGAATCCCTCTGAGCTTCAAATTTATTTAGTTTATATTATATATTTGCGTTAATTTTATATAGTAAGTAACAATTGTAAAACGATTAAACACTCCAGGATGGCCCAAGTGTAATTACAAACTTCACTTTTATTATATACACTCTCTAAATCTGAATAAGTGTAAATACACTTCTTTATGTTTAAAAAATCTGTCACGTAGAAAATAATTGCATATACACTTAAAATAAGTGAAATTTCACTTTTTATTAAGTTGAATTTCACTTATTTTCGGTGTTTATGCACTTATTTTTTATACGGGAGACTTTTCACTTGTTCAAATTTATACAGCACATTTATTTTCATTTAAATTCTAATTAGCTTTCTTAAATAAATTTTTCTATCTAGTTTCTACATCGCAGTAACGATTTACTATTTTATCTAGTAAGACTATGTAGCACCAATCTAGATATGACTATCTCGCGCTTAGAGGATACAAGCGTTACATTTCGGTCTAGCCGCTAGATTGGAAAGATATATCGGGCCAGTATAGCATCTAGACAAACTAGACGGTAACTGTGTAGCGCCATTATAATTTTCCACACGGGAAAGGATTTTAAGCGACAAGAATTTAGGTAGAATTGTAGCTTCGACTAGCGAACACGCTAATAAAACTGAAACGCGATCAGAGAATTCGGGAAACTCTCTGAATTCTTGGAAAGAATTTTCTGAGTTCTTTGAGACCTTATTAAACAAAGCCAAAGCCGATATTGCTACTGCGAAACGAGAGAGAAAAAGAAAGGAAATTGAACAGCTTGTTAAATTAGCCCTAGAAGATAGGAAAAATAAGGATTAAATTAAATCTCGTCTTTTTTTCCATTTTGCTTCTTTCCCTTTCTCCAACAAGTCCTATAATGGCAACATCAACGAAAAATGACAGTTCCCATTGAAGACAAACGCGACTTTCTACATTTGCCTCCCTACGTAACTGTGGAGACAAAGAAAGCTTTAAACGGAAAATTGAACATCCCTATTGACTTACTGACTAAGTACAATTACATTCCAGAATAAAATCTCGACGATAATTGCACTCTGCACGAAGATTTAGACGACGACTGTATTAATGACACACTAGTCCAGATTTTGGGTGTAGTCTATTTGCCGATAAACGGTGAAGAAATTTGTTTTAAGGTAGTATAATCGATAGACGCTACTTTAAGTGGTTTAGGACAAGGAATCTTTGGTTTCGAAGGATTATTAAAAGCAGGATTTATTCCTAGTTCCGCCCTTTAAATCCCATCCGCACTTAAGACAAACTTTCGATGCTACTGATAATTTAAGGTACGAAGTTCTTTTAAAATAATTATTTTTATTTTAAAAGAAAAGTAACTCTTTCGTGCTGGTTTCAAGTACAAAGCCGCACGACCAGAAAATTCCTCGGCTGAATCTGAGTAATTTTCTGAAAGGAAAACTGAGATAGGAAGAGAATTAAAAATTTTCTTCCCATCTCTCTCTGCTCAGAAGCGCTGGTTAAAGTACTGGTCACCCGTTTTGGAAAGCCCTTCGGCTGCGGTTGTAAACCTTACTTTTTCAAAAAAAGGGAGGTGTAACCTCCTTCGGAATTGAGTCAAGAGCTCTCTTTTCCTCCTGTAATTTAAATCCAATTTTTTTTCTTTCTTCTTCCCTTGTACAGATAATTTTGTTTTGTTTTGAATTCTTTTAATATGTCAAAATAAAAATGTTTTCTGGTCCATCGAAACCAAAGAGAGGCAAAAAAGCCGGATTTAAGCATTCCTAAAAATCGGGAATCAAACCAGGTTCTGAAATCTTTTATAAGCTCACACACCCGATAATCAAAATTCGACCAGTGTGTTCAGTTAAACCCACTCCTAGAATAATTCCGGATGTTATCCCACCTGCTCCTGCTGTAATTATAATTGTGCATGAGGTTATAGACGTTGATATTGAAGAAGCCCTAGCACTCAGACAGACAGCGTATGCTCAGGAAAACCACATTCGACCGGGACCTAGTAACGAACACCTAGAACAACTATACGATTCTGACACGACTGTAGATTATGACAGTGACATTATGATTTTGGACTAAGATCCCTAATGTGTGACCAGAAATTAATCCCCGACGTAGTACCCAAGCTTAAGCTCCAACATCCCGTTTTTAAAGACGAGATTCCTCAACCCCCGGGAGTTATCCCCATAGAAGTAGTTAAAATACGGAGAGCAATAGAGGAAATCTGGAACTTAAAACGGAAAGAAATCGACGACGAGATTTCTCCACCCATGGGAGTTATCCCTATAGAAGTAGTTAATATACGGAGAGCCATAGAAGAAATCTGGAACTTAAAACGTCTTAGACCTTAAAGTTTGATTTTTTTGCAAATGACAGAGATATATTATTTTGTCCAGTACAGCGATAAATTTCCCATATCGGATCCAGAGTTTCTGACTCAACGTGAATTAAGTACTATTCCTATTTCTTTCCTTGCATCCGCCTGGATAGTTTCAGTAGTACCGAAAAATAAATTAAGAATCCGTAGCATAGAGACTACGAAACAGTCTCATGTTTCCTCGTTTAGCCTTGGTAGCGCCCGGTTTCTTCCCGGCTCAGTGGTCCGAACTAACTGAGCGATTAGAAAATTTGGAGGTCTACTATCAACAATTATTCGTACACCATCTTTCCTTGCGGTGTAGGGTTAAGCGCTTAGAGAAACGAAACAGATTAACCTCATCATGGGTAGCTGCACTTGCTGACTCTCACGCTAATAATACAGAGAATTTGATTGCTCTTCAAGAAAGGTTACCATTCAACAGAACAATATAGACGAACAGACGTCACAACTTTTAAAATTGACAATCAACTAGAGCCTTTCCATGACTCTAGAATGGAATAACGTTTACTTTCCAAATTCAGACGAATGCATTAATAGACTACAGAAAAATATTTTTCTTTATGACAGAAAGCATTAAATTGGACAAGTGTAATTACTTATTAGAATTGAAAATCGGATATTTAGAAAATCAAACAGCCCTAAACCTAGAAGAAGTGAGAGCCGTCAATAGCAGGGTCACGCAGCTACAAACATCAATCGCGCAACTAGAAATAGAAATGAGGAATCTAAGCCTAACAGAAAAATGAATGATAATACACTATCTCCTTACTATTCAACTAAAACCAAAATTACGAGGAGGTTAAATAATCGAGGTGTCATTGATTTTTCAAAAATAAACAAGACTTATGTTAGCAGGCAAACTTTGAAAAACAGGATTAGAAACTTTTTCTCCCGATTACTTCAAGGTAGCAATTAGCAGGAATAATTCGCGGTGGCGACACAGTTCGCGAATTTTGACAATTGCCAAGCAACACCTTTTCTACACCTTGATTAAGACTATTTTATATATATATTTCGTTTTAAGACTAAATACACAAAACAAACATGTCTACCGGTGGTGGTAACGGGACCCTAAACCCTAACGGGACCATACATGTACAGTACCGTCCGCAATTGTCAGTCCACCCATTTTTAAAGGAATGACAAAAATTTTTTAACATAAAATTCATGTAAACTAAAATTTTTTTTGGTTTATATTTTGAAAGACGATAAAATTTTGAAAAGAATAAGACCTTACAGAAGTCATTTGGCCAAAATTTGTAGAAGATATTCCTAAAAATCGTCATTTTCAATGTTTTACAAAAATTTAAATAACTTCTAAAATAATGAACGCTTTTTAATAATCTTAGGCTTATTTTAAAGGTCTTTTTCTACGGAATAATAATTACTTATAGGCATTAACCTGTCATTTTTAACTTGGAATAAGCATGACGTCAAAATTAGACAAAAAAATTGGAAAAATTTGAAATCAATTTTTTGTACTAAAAACTATTCTAGAACATATATAAAACATGATATGGTGTAGATTTTTCAAGAAAATTTAATAAAAATATATGTTTGAATTTCAAAAATTATTTTTCTTTTAATAATATTATTTCAAATTTTTTGAATTTTTTTGTCCAACTTTGACGTCATGCTTATTCCAAGAAAAAAATTACAGGTTAATGCCTATAAGTAATTCTTATTCTGTAGAAAATGGTCTTTAAAATAAGCCTAAGATTATTAAAAAGCGTTCATTATTTTAGAAGTTATTCAAATTTTTGTAAAACATTGAAAATGACGATTTTTAAGAATATCTTCTACAAATTTTGGCCAAATGACTTCTGTAAGGTCTTATTCTTTTCAAAATTTTATCGTCTTTCAAAATATAAACCAAAAAAAATTTTACTTTTCATGAATTTTATGTTAAAAAATTTTTGTCATTCCTTTGAAAATGGGTGGACTGACAATTTCGGACGGTACTGTACAAGGAGAATTGCCAAACGTAGGATTCGACCCTCCACATTTAGATCACACCAACAATGTTGTCGCAGTACTTGAGCAAATGTCAGTACAAACGAAGGTCTGCCCGATGAAATGTCCACGTTTGTTGACACGCGCAATCCCAGAAACCTTGATGAGGCTTTTAAACATGCCCTTTACGCGGAAGAACGCCGCAACTATAATGAAAGAGTTAGGTCGTCCTCCTACCACATCACTCGAGCAGACGATAGAGCTCGATCTCCTAGCCCGTACAGTCGTCAGGTGGAAGAGCAAGTGTCAATAGAAAAAAGAAAAAGTGATAGTGATAGGGAGAATAGTGGCCCTAGACCTAGCCGAAGCCAACCCAGCGGGGTAATGCAATTCACTCCGGAGCAATTGGCGGCATTTTATAAATCGATGATGCCACCGTTTGCTAAACCAATGGCTTATGCGCCACCTATCCAGCCCATGCCGTATCAGCAGCCCCCGACGTACGCTGCACCTTACGCGCCGGTACAGCCCCAACAACAGTACCAACAATACAGGGCACCGACACAAGGCCGAGTACTACCCCACCTCACTCAGCCTCGCCAGGCCCACAAGTAAATCCGAGTTTCCAAAAACCGGATTTAAACTTCCAACAGACTCGACTCTCCGACGCGGCCCCGAGTCCAACTCCCTAGCGTCAGAGGTCCGTCCACTTTGCCCCGGACCAAGTTGGATCCGTAGAGCAAAGTCCAGGGGAAAGGACTCCCCAGTAGTTTAATTAGATGCACCTGAGTTCAAAGAAACAAAGGTAAACTTTCTAGTTGACCCCGGCTCTGACACGAATTTAATTAAAGCCAATATTTTTAAACCCGAGCTCACACTTGATCATAGCAAGTGCACTGAGATTACGGGCATTACCAATCATTCGGTCCAAACATTGGGAACTGTCGAGGTTACAGTCCTCAATGTTCCGATCGAATTTCAAATTGTAAAAAGTAGCTTTCCGATCTCTACATCTGGAATTCTGGGAAGGCCGTTCTTGCGTCAGGAACAAGCTCAACTTTACTTTAGACATAATGCTCTCGTAATCATTACAAATCCAGTGACCCCTATTCCGTTTGTGGACCGCGAATCCCTTGAAGCTAGAAAAAAGTTGAGATCTCAAATCAAACCATTCGCAAGAATACTAAAAATTAAAGCTCGAACCAGAAAACCAATAGCGATTGATGTGCTTAACCCGGAGTTGAAAGAAGGCTATCTCCCGCGCGTGCAGGCCCCAGGAGGCGTTTACCTGGGAGAAGCCCTAGTTCGACGACCAAGTCGAAAAAACTCGACGCTTCAGGAGAAAAGAAGTGAAGGGTCGTAATCGATTATAGGGCCCTAAATTAGAAGGTAATTGGAGACGCATTTCCATTGCATTAGTGGAATTTTCGATCGCTTTGGGAAAGCCAGGTTCTTTACCGTATTTGATTTAGCAAGTGGGTTTCACCAAGTCGAGACACACCCCGATGACCGACACAAAACGGCATTCTCTTTGAGAAACAGTCACTATGAGTATAACAGGATGGCCATGGGCATAAAGAACGCTCCTCCCACTTTTCAACGATTACTTAATAGTGTACTAAGTAGCATGCTCGATACTGAGGCATTTGTCTATTTAGACGACATTATTATTTATTCGGACACACTTGAAGAGCATGATGTAAGAGCCCGGCGGCTTTTCACTAAGCTTCGGGAAGCGAATCTAAAACTTCAACCTGACAAGTGTGAGTTTTTGAAAACGGAAGTGGCGTACCTAACCTTAGGGCTATCCGGATATTATCGCCGTTTTATCAACGACTACGCTGAATTAGCTAAACCTCTATCGGAGTTGTTAAAGAAGGACGTATAGTAGGAATGGGGTGAATCACAGTGTAAAAGCTTTTTAAGACTAAGAAAATACTTGTGTCGCAAACCTATTCTGCAATATACAGATTTCCAGCAAGGATTCAAGTTAACCACTGACGCCTCAGAATATGCCGTAGGGGCAATGCTATCTCAAGAAGTAGACGGCATAGATTTACCTGTAAGCTACTTCTCAAAGGTCCTCAATAAAAACGAACTAAACTATCCCAAAGTTGAAAGAGAATGTTTGGCGGTATTACACGCTGTAGAACATTTTCGACCTTATCTGTATGGTCGAGAATTTACCCTAGCGTGTGATTTTGAACCCATTCATTGAATGTCTTATATTGATAATCCAGGAGCAAGACTCTCAAGATGGAGGCTGAGGCTTCAGGATTATCAATATAAGTTTGAGTATAACCGGGTAAAATAAATCGAATTGTGCAGGTCTTATCAAACAATCCCGTGGAAGAGAAGGCGACCAAAAATGATCAGTGTTCTGACGCGAGTCGGAACTCGCGATTCGTCACTAGACAATGCTGCAGATACCGAAATTGATGCCCCTAAAAATGACTCTACTCAAAAACCCCCGCCACTTCGTGCATTGCCTATCAAGGACAGTAAAAAGGACAATAAAAAGGATAGTGCGGGAAAGGATCTTAAGAGTGTAAACCCCTCCCAACCCAGTTTTTCCTCCACAAGGCCTCATACTAGATCAACTTTTCAATCAGATAAATGGACCATTTTAAAACCTAATCCAACTTTCAAATTACCTGGAGCTCCGTCAAAGGCTCCCACAACAAAACCAGGACAGCCGGCAGCGAGCCTCTAACCTAGGATTCCTACGCGAAAAGCGACAGCCCCTGGACCTTTGAATTTCAAACCCACATCTATCTTAAAAGGACCAAAGGGTGCTGCATCAAGCAACCGACCAATGAGGATGAATGCTGACAACTTCCAACTCCCTGGTCCATCTTCGAGATCTGAACCTCCACCCGACGCCCAGGAAGACCTAAAGGCTCTACCCATCCAAAGGAATCCGACGGAGAGAAGCCTTATCGGCCTCCGGCAGCAGTAGGCTCAATTGACCCTGATGTCAGCTGCATAGCCAAAAGATTGAGAAAAAGAACGACCTCATCAAAAAAATCAGCGTCTATTTTGGCATGTAAATCAGTAGAGATTTAAACGTGTAAATAAACGTTTAATTTTTGGACACATTCTACGTAGATATAAACGTTCAAATCCTCAACGATTTGAAAATTTAAAAAATGTTAAATTTTATTATCTCTGTGTATCAAATAAATCCTGTTTCCAATTATAAAGTCAAATGGAAATATTTTACATTTTGGCGTACAAGTCAACAAGGATTCATGTACCAGATTTCTCCAATTTTGTTTATTTCTTTACATGTGTGCCCGAGGATTTTGTTCTCTAAATTATATTTCCATCATTCAACTTTAGAATGTTTTTCAAATTTTATCAACGAATATATGCATATATCATCGAGGATCTTGGAAACAAGAAGTGTTATATTTTCTTACTTCTCCTTGTAGGATTTTTAATGTTATATTACTACGCAAAAATCATTAAGGACTTTTAACTTTATACGTTTCTCTAATGTTTAGTTTTCTTAATTTAAATCATCTGCAATTTTGAACTCAGCAGTTTTTTTAGTTTCAACACATGTATAAATCATCGAGGATCTTAAAAACAAAAAATGTTTCATTTTGTTATTAAAGTACATATGTCGGTGAGGATGTAAATATATAAAATATAGAAAATACAAATAAAAAAAATTTATGTATTTATATATTTGTGTTAAAGTAGGATTTAGAAATGTAATTTTAATTTATTAATTTTTAAAACTTTAACTCACGTGTCCTTCAGACAAAGAAATTGTAAAGGTAGTGGATTCCCCCTCTACTTAGTTATTGATTCAACTAAGAGGTTGAGAACCCTACTTCTTGAATTTAGAGAAGATAGGATAGTTTTAGGAATAATTAAATTATAAGCAAAAATAAGATTAAACAAATAAGATATATTTTACCCAAAGAAATCACTAATACAAGTAACTCTAAATTGGTGTGAGTAAAGAGTAATTCTATACTTGTGTATGAAAGAATAGTATGTGTGTGTAGTGATGAGTAAGATTTCTATACTCACTGTCTGGTAATTCAATCCTTTGAAATGTTATTCCAATGACTTATTCTGTTCTTTTAGTATTACAGAATTAAGGTTGTTTATTTAAAAAAAACGAGGAAATACCTAATCTAGGTTCACTAGATTGATATTTCGTTTTCCAATTTAATATTCCTTGGCTCGCGCAAATTTGAAGACTCAAAACCCGTAAATAAAGGTTGTCTTTAAAAGTATTTCAAAAATCAATATTCTTTTTTAAGATATGCTTGGTTTATTTCTGCTTATGCTAGATTTTTAAATACACTCTTTTAATTCTTTACGTTTATGCTTTTTTTTAAATTCGCTTTATTTCATTAATACTATTTCAATTCTTTCTTTTAATCTTTAGCTCTTTTACAAATTCTTTATTTTTATTTCTTTTTCACTTTATTTTCAATATCTTTTAATTCTTTACTTTTTTAATTATTTTTCACTTGTCACTTTATTGTATTCTTTATTTCGATATATTCTTTTAAAAATCAACCTTTGTTTACTCTTTATTTATTTTCTTTTATTCTCAATTAAATTCACTTTCTTTAAACAAACTTTTATTCAACCGTTAGACTTTCAATACGATTAACATGGCTAATTGCCGGACTTAGAATTGCCAGGCCTAAACTGCCGGCTACAACTACAGGTAACTACGACCTGGACTAAACTGCGGGCCCAAACTGCCCGGGCTAACTGCCGGCTACAACGGCCTGGCTTAAACTGCCCAGATTTCCCTGTGTCAATCAATTTTATTGAAAGACGATTTAGTGGGGAAATCGTATATTAAGTTTATTGCACTTGACTGTTGCTAAGCCAATCCTGGAAGCTTGCAGATTTAGGCAGTGGCGCGATCCAAATTCAGTGACTTAGATGCACCACTCCTTATATTGAGCAATTTACTTTTCATATTTTCTAACTATTCCTCAAAAGGGTCAATAAACTGTTTGTCCAAGAAAAGGAATTTATTAAGAAATACTGTGTTTTATTCTTAGGTTTTTCACTTCAAACTGTGAAACTTAAAGGAATGTTAAATTTCATTAAATCTATTATTTATATAAAATTAGATTTTTAGCCGATTAAAATACTGTAGATTAAAATATTCAAAAAGAAGAATGTCCCTTTTGTGAAATTACAAAGGGTTGTTTTTTGTGTAAATGTTTTTGTGATGTTTAACAAAATCTTATATTGCGTGTAATTGTTGCATGTAATTTTAGTTTAAATATAATTAAAAAAGGTATTAACAATATAAAAAAGTTACGGAGTTCGGCCGTAACAAATGTCCCCCTTTTATTAGGCTGACGTCCCTTGTCAGCTGCTATGAATGCGTTATCGAAGATCCTCTTTTAAAATTTGTAGATATAACTCGTTTGAGTTTTACAAAAAATCGTATCCTGGTTATCTTGCTTTACAAAAGTTTATGTTGGAGAGTGATTATGTTAATCTTTCTTAAAAACTAGCCTTACAAATTTTAATATATTTTTCATTTATAGAACATGTTCAAAATGAAATGCGATTTAACATGCCGTATGCCTAAGTTCTGTGATTAAAGTGTTTTTCTACAATGTTTTTATTTTATCGTTGATAAAAATGGTTATACAGGTCATTGTGTTTTTAGTATAATTATACAATTTAAAAAGAATTTTGTCGAATATGACTTTAAACGCTGACAACGTCTTTCACTAGTATCATATGAATTAACGTAACCATGTCTACCTAAGTTGTATTGTATGTGATTGTCATAATGAATTTTTTTTTTATTTTCGAAAAGAGAAATGAGAAAAAAAAATTGTGACGACAATTCTGTTGTCATGCCCCCCTTTTAATTAGGCTGACGTCCCTTGGCAGCCATTTCTAAATGCTTTTGTTTTTTCTTTTCTTTACAATTTTTCTAAATCTTTTCACGTTGTAAAGATTTGTTATAAATAGAGGTAAAGTACCTATTGTTATGAGTTTTAGTTTAGTTTCAAGTTTAGTTTACAATAGAAGCGAAAACAAAACTGGTTTTCGTTGGTTTACAAATTATTTTTGTATTTAGCATGATTAATTTTATTATTTATATAAAAAAATTATATTTTTAATATTTTTGTTGATTTGCATATTATTTTTGTATTTATTTTGACGCATTTTTAAGTATTTTAAGGTCTAGAGTGGTAAAAAACTGCTTTATTATTTTTTTAAAACTTGTCTTTTTAACTATATTTACTAAAAAACAGAAGTTAATGGTTTATATTTTAATTGCATTTTTACCAATCTAGGCATTTGTTTATTTCAAGATATGTAATTTTTCTAAATTTTCATTTCACTTTTTTATAAAATTTGAGTGACAGCGTTTATTATTTTAAGTATTTTTTAATTGATTCTTATTTTTAAATGTATATTGTAAATTATAAAACCTATAGCTATTTTTAGTATACAATTTTTTTAGGGTGCTATTAATTTCAAACGAAGAATACATTAAATATTTTTACTTTTAATGATTTGAAAAAACATAATTTCATAGTATCAAAATTGGAATTTATCATAACAAATTGTTTTTGCTAGAAATTTATAATTATAAACTTTTTTTTTTAACGAAGATTGTCGAATTTATTTATTATTTCAATTTTTCTTAATGCCGTTATGAAATAATTTTACATAGGTTGCAGAATATTTTTATTACACAATAATAAGATAAAAATTTTATTTTCGCAAAAAAATACTTTCATAGGTTGCAATATTGTGAATTTTCATACTTTTCTTGAAAAAATTCTATTTAAAATATTTTTTTTGAATTGTAGTAAAATGTTTTTTTTATCTTTATATCATTAAATTATTTTAATATGTGGTAGCGAGAATAGATTTTTATTAAAAAAAATGTCTTTTTAACTATAAAATTTTTGTGAATGTTTTGTAGTTCTTTTAAAAGACGTGCAAAATTGAAGAAAAAAAATGTTAAATTGTATTAGTTTAACTCTGTTTCCTTATTACATTTTTGTGCAGTATCAAATAGAAATTGGTAAACAATATTGAGAATTTATAGAAGAACGGAACATTCTGATTTTTTTAATTTCATTACTAATAGAAATTCTGGTCAAATAGTTTTGATAAAGCAAAACTTTTCAAATTATTTATTATGCTTATCCGTTTTAAAATTTTATTTAGAGCATTTAAATATAGTGCTTTGTATTGAAATTTTTCAACTTTTAAAACTTTCTTTATAAGTTTATTTTAGAAATAGTGTAAATTGAATAACTTATCTTTTTTTTTGACGAAGAAAATGTAAGGCAAAACATTTCGTATTAGATTTTTTTTTACAAAAAATGCTGTTTATCATACTTTAGCTTTTTTTAAAAAAAGGAAGAAATACACGGAAAAAAAAAGTTGACAACTCCCTCGTCAACTAGTAAACCACTTTTGGATGGGACACAAAGTTCTTAAAAATAAAGAAACACAGTTCGTCAAATTTTCATCAACTCCTTCACGAGAAACATAGTACGGTAACTGGTTCTTTCGTGACAGTTGACGAAAATTCCGTGAACTGTAAGCGACAAACTGAAACATCAGTTCAAAACATTTTTACACTTATTTTCATAAAAAAATCCAAACAGTTGACGAAACTTTCGTGAACTTTCAAAAAATGTTTAAAACAAAAAAAAATTGAAAAAATTTTATTTCCAGACACAACTTTTTTATAGGATTTTTACTTAATTTCATAACGACACATTATTTAAATTACACACTTAACCTATATACACACCAACCGCACAGAATACACAATTTTATCGCCATTAAAACTCGCAAATACGCTTCACGGGATTCGAACCTAACAACCCTATATGTATAACGCAATATTCCTACAACTAACCGCCGCGGCTATACCTAGATATACTTTACTGCTGCATACAACACGAGCATCTTTTGACAGTTGTGGAGCTCAGGACCGTATGATGTAGAATAAGACCCTGAAGTAGTTTTGACATTAAAAATGAAAGCACAATAAAAGGATAAATAAAAGCATATTGAGATGGAACTAAAATTTCTCAATTTAAAAAATATAAAATGTCAAGTTAGCATAACCTAACCTGTTAAACAGTTATATATCTCCATTTAGTTTATTAATTCTATTAAATGTAATTTTTTTAATTGATTAATTTCTAAAATGTATAATTTAATAAATTTTAAGTTAAAAATGTGTAAAATAGTATAAATAGTTCGTTTTTAATTTGAATATAAGGAATTTATATTATTTTAATAAATGTATTAATAAATTTTCTCTAATTAATTTAATTAAATTTTCAGTTTGAAATTTTAAAATAGTAGTTTTATTTTTTATCAAATTGATGAAAAAAATAGTGTGATAAATTAAAAATTTCTGATTCTTTTTTTAAGTTGAAGATTTTGTATTATTTTGTTCTGAAAAATATTTTTGAATGTAAAAAAATTTAGTTTTCTTTAAAGTTGTAGTACTTATTTTTTATTTAATCTAAAATTAATTAATCTTGGATACAGTAAAAAATAATAATGAATAAAAATATTAAAGAAACAATAGTCCCAAAGTAGATGTGATTTTTCCTTTGAAGCTCAATGCTCAAAAATAAAAAAATTTTCCAAAGAAAATTCTAAAATGATTTTTTAGTACATTTATTGTTCTTTATTTACATCGATTTGATACTAAATAAATTTTAAGATAAATATTGTTGAAAATGTTTTTATTATAGAACTTGACAAATTTCCTTATTTTTTATTATTTATACACCAATTTAAACCTCATATTTTTCTCATGCAATTTAAAATCTGAATTTTTACATCCAATGCTTCGCAATGTAATAATATCCATCTCCTAATTTATTTCTACAACCTATTGGTGTGTTAGGAGTAATATCACTCATTTTAAGAACAGAGTACGAATAACATTCGTTGTCCATAATTTTAAAGGCTTGTAAATGCTCTTTAAAGATACAATCTTTGAGTAACTTTGACACAAGTACAAAATCTTGATTGGAAATTAAGATCGTTTTAACAAGGTGGAACTTTGGACCGGTCTCTGAAAAAATTGTTATAATAGTATTACATTTTATTTTTTGGCCACAAATTTGAATCCAATTTGCTGAGCGAAGAGTGTCTCCAACAGTATAAGGTATCAAGCTAGCGAAATTTGTAATATTATCTAAGTTTTCAAATTTAATTTCTTTTATTGGACCGTTTGTCAAAGGAGTAAACGTTTCTGATTCCTTAGATAAAAACCTGTAATTTAACATCAACTGGTGTTTAACTGCAATGGTATAACACACATTTTTCCTGCAAATAGCTACGTGGGAAGTTACTTTGCCATCTCTGTGCTTGCTTTCATTTCTCATTGAACTGATGTGAACAAGAGGTCCAACTGCCTTCATAATCCTTGGGTAGTGGAGGAGAAAATGATGCTTCGGTCTCATATGGTTTGGATGTAATTTAGAAAGTAATTTTAAATATTCTGTGATCTCTATTTCGAGAAACTCATGTGTATTTTTGTGGACAGCTTTACTAAATAGAATTTCAACAATTGTTTTTAGTTTTAGAAGTAATCGCCAGTGATCGTCATCTTCAGTCACCAAAGGTCCTAAGATTAGAAACAGACATCTAAATAAGTTTAACATTTCAGCTGATGAAACAATTATACATCCATTTTTTATATGTTTTTCTAAAACTGGAGGAGGCTTATTAATGTTGTCGTTCGTTCCATACTGATAACCCTTGAGTCGCATATTCAGATCATTCAATGTACAGTATTTTTTTTCAAATATTAAATAATTTAGTACGACCGCTAAATCATATCGCAAAATCCCTTCTAAAATATCATGTTGTATATCCACTGCAAAATTTCTTGTAATATGAAAGTCATCAATTTGATGAAAAACACAAGGCTCTTTGATTCCAGAAATTGATGGATCGTTTTTTGATAACAGGGTTTCATAATTTGTTTCATTGCGGAGTTCACAATCACGTTCGTGAAAAATGTTTTTTAACTTTTTGTAATCGACTAAACAAAAGCGACAAAATTTATTGCTTATAAAAGATTCATTCAAAACAAAAATTGAATGCAACCCTAGGTTATCGCCCAGACATAAAATTAAATCAAAATAAATTTTGTGTTGTTTATTATCAACTGTTATTGTTATTCCCTCGTGCTTCAAACGTTGAAATACTTCGATGACTTTCATAAACATTATTTTATTAGAAAACTGGACCCTATGTTTACTGTTAAACAGCATAAGCATAAAAATGTTTTCAACTTTAGAGCTAAGTTCAGGTGGTAAAATTGGCAAATTGATGTATAACGCTCCACATTTGTTGACCCCTTTGTGAGAACCGAGCGGATTGTTATTTTCGTAATCATCGAAATAACATTCGATAGGAAATCGTACAGTACCAGGATATTTATTCAATATTTCCTTCCAAGCAGAACCTTGTGTGATATTACAGATGATTTCCTCATGTTTTTGAATTTTATTTGAATATTCTAATGTTTTATTATATACTCCCGGCAATTCAAAGAACTGTTTTAAAACTTCTTCAATTGGTATAAACTGAGCAACAACATCTATAATTTTTAATGCTTTTTCTCCTGATTTTTCTACAATTCCTTTAAATTCGCCAAGCTTCACCGGTTCGGGCGGTATAAATGTTCCACATTTTTTGAAATAACTGAATCGTTTTGCTTCAGTATCGAAATTTTGAAAAGGGTTTGAATGTTTGTCCACTGTGTATACAATCTCTCGAATGGTCTTCAAATTTTTACCTAATTGTTCCTCAGATACGCGAATTTCTTTCTTAATAGAATCAGCACTTTCTTTGAATAATATTGATGTATCAGCCACAATTTCGTCAACTTTTTTTCTCGATAAATCCGAATATTTATATAATTTTGCAACAAATAAACGCGCTTTATTTAAATGCTCACTCGAAAAATTTGAATTTAACGTCTCTTCTTCAACTGTTTTACTCAATAATACCTTATCAACATCAAACAATTCATCATTTTCGTCGGATGAACTGTCGTATTCTACTTCAAACTCCTTTTGAAAAAATACTTTCTCAGATCCATGGCACGAAATTCCTTCTTCTCCAAACTCATTTGAAAAATTTTCTTCCAATATATTATTATCCGCACTTTTTGTTGGAAAAGGCGTATGTTTGGAAAGGCGATGTCTTTTGTATGAATTAAACACTACGTAATGTTTTAAGCAATCTTGTTCTAAACAAGTAAAATTATTTGACATTTTATGACAAAGTTCGACGTGTTGCACAAGAGTAGAGTTTTGATCGAATTGTAAGCCACAAGCGAAGCAGCTAAACATGTTTATAAATATATAAAAATACAATGACTTTATAAATATATAAAATATTAACACATATATTCATGTGACATTTTGCACTTTTAAATACGAAAAATTTACAAAACAAAATAAGTTGACATGTCTTATTTCCCACTTCTTTTAAGGACTTCGTTGATTTGTTTAGAAATCGTTTTTACTTTTAGAGCGACACCTTTTGAAGGAGCTGGAATTTCGTAAATGAAAATGATTTGGATCAAGTACCAAATGTTAGAACACTGAAGTGGGTACTGACAATCAAAAGCGAAAAATGCTTTAAAAGTTAGATCGACAGCGTTAAGAAACGTTATTTCTTCGTACCAATTGTTGTTCACAACGACATAAATTTTTCGGAAATTTGTTATACTTCCTACAATAACAATTAGCGGCTGTAGAGTCAATTTTTTGGCGAATAAAACGATCTTCAAATTTTCTAGCGTTAGATCTACTTCATTTTCAGTCTGAAATATGAAAATAAAAAATATTACTCAATAGTTAAAAATTTTATAGCATTTTCAGTAAGACAAGATAGTTAACTTTTTTCCCAATATAGAAATAAAAAAATATATTTACAGAAATAACTAGAATAAAAGATTCTCGCTTTTCGTTTTTCGAGTTTTCCTTGTTTTCAGCACTGTTTGCTGGACTATTTACTGATTCATCCTCGGTTTCATTATTGTTACGTTTCCTTTTTTTTGATCGAGTAGGATTATTCAAAGGTATAATATTTGACAGTAAATAGAAAACAACCGCACTTTGTTGATCTGAAATGTTAGATAAAAAGTTTAGAATATTCAATTAATAAAAAAAAAAACTTTAGAAATTTTTTCAGAGGTAAAAAATTGTTAATAAAATGATAAGTACAAATTAAATAATAAGAAATTTTACCAAAAGTCAAGTTGGGGAAAATACTCAAGATGATCTTATCACAATCTGAAAGCTTTGATTCCTTTAAAACAGAAACGAAATATTTCTGTATCTCAGTCCATTTATCGAAAAGAAGATTACTTTTCAAAGCATACAATATTTCAAAATCAATTTTTATCTGTAAAAATTTAACGTAAGTTTAAAATAAATTTCTTTTTAGAATAAATATAACTTATAAAATAAATATTATACCAAATCAATTCCTATTTGTTCTCTCAAAGCTTTAAACTGTGAAATATAGTCATCGACACTGACTTTCTGTACGAGTAAAATATTCCTTCGACAATCATGTGTATCTCTCCAATATTGGATGACCTTAACAGTATCTTCTGAATGAGTTTCTAGATAATCCAATTTAAGTTTTTCTGATTCTAAAAGTAATTAAAAAAATTTTAACACGAATTTTAGCATGTCATACAATAGTATTAAAAAAAGAAATTTCACCTTCAAATTGTAGGGTTAATTCTTCAATAACATTTGACGAATTTAGTTTTATTTTTCTGGGTTGAATAATTCCATCTTCTCGTAAAGATGCTTTGACATAATTGAAATGGCTGACCAATTTACCAGAAGCTGAAATTCTTTCTCCGTTTTCCACTCTAAATGGAGTATAATAAGTATCAGGCAATTCACATGGAAATAATTCTGCGATTTTCTTTCCAAAATTAGTAAATTGATTTTTATCTAATCTGTAAATAAATATGAAAAATAAGAAAAGTCACCTATAAAAATTGAATAAAACTGAGATAGAATAATTATTTGCTAGTTAAAATTAAATATATAAATATAAAGATTGATACCAATATTAAATTATAATCTTTCTAAAATAAAAATATTTATACGTACATCCAATCCTCTAGTGGTTGATCTATTTGATAGTCTTTTAATAAATCCAATTTAATGTTTTCAATGAAAGTATGTATAAGAAGCTTTCTTTTCGATTCTGTTATTAATTGTTCATGATGTAGATACGATGAAAATATTATTTTTGCATTAGTTTCACTTCTGAGTAGCAACTTTAACTCCTATAAAGCATTATAAAATTAACTAAGTGTAATTGCTAAAAACTATGAAGTGATGCATCTTTCCATTAAAAAAATACAGAAGTAAAAAAACTTTTTATATTTTTCGAGTGACTTTTTCTTAACCTGTTTTAATTTTTTATAAGGAAGTGTTAAATTTGTATTTCATATAAAAAATTATAAATATCTTCTTACACGGAAACGACGATTTGAATTCCAGTCCTGTGTTTGTAAGCTCTCGCCCCGTTCTGCACTTTTCGTAGTAGGCTTACCGCTTGTTTGTGCGATATTTGCATTAGAATTCGTTGAATCGGAATGTTGAATAGTTCTATCTGTCAAGCATAACCCATTGTTGTCCTCCAGTTCAGAAAGTGGATTAAAATGATCTGAGTTTATAACTTGTGAGATATGCTGGAAAAAAATGTAATACGCATAAATTTTTTTTAACAGATACAGAAAAGTTTACAATTTAAATTAAAACACATATTGACACTTATAGAAGAATATAATTTGCATTGCCTATATCCTTATTTTACAATGTTTACTTTTTTTATTAAATTGAAATACCTTGCAATGTACCGAAGTCTCGAAATATAAATATATATTCTTACCTCAATTTCTGAACTCTCCATTATTCTCCTGTAAAACACTTCCAATTTATATACATTTCTTTAATTTAAATTTTAATTTACAATTACATATTTTATGATCTTTAATAAAACTTTTGGAAATTATATCAAACAATTAAATTAAAATAGTTTTTCCTGACGTTTGAGGTTATTTTTTAGGTTAACTTTGCTTTGTTAGCGTGTCTATTTAAAAACTACATTGAGATACAATACATTTTATGAATTATTTGATTCATAGAATAAATTTTAACACAGACATATTCACAAATTATAAAAAAGTAATATACTTACGAATAAAAATTATACAATATACACTGATTGAAGGAAATGTATGAGAGTAAACACCGTCGCGTCTGGAAAATGGAAATAGCCGTCGCGCATTATAAACTGCGCAGACTACTGAAAGTCGCCGTTAAAATAGTTCACGACTTTTTCGTGAACTCGTACCATTACTTTTGATTAACTATCTTCCCTTTACAGTTCGTGAATAATTCGTTAACTTTGTTTCATTTTTTCGTCGAAGTTCGCTATTTCTAGTTAAAAATAAAAGAAAATTTTGAAACTTTTTGTCCCATCCAAAAGTGGTTTACTAGTTGACGAGGGAGTCGTCAACTTTTTTTTTCCGTGTAAAAACTGCACTTTTCATCAAAAATGGCTATTTAAAATATTTTAAAGAATTTGACTTTTAATATTTATGTTTCAATTTATTTATGTATTTTCTATAGTTTTTTTTAACAAAGAAAAACAATAAAAATACATTCGCCTTTTCTAAGATAAATGAATCTTTTTAGTGTTTTTGTATTAATGTTTATAATTGAATAGTATTAATTTGTTAATTTATATTAGTGTTATTGGTGTCACAATAGTTTCATTTATGCTCGAACTTTAAGCATTCCCATTAATATTATTTAGTGCGTCATGTTTTTTTAAGGAGTTATAAGAAAAATAGTCACAGATTCTAAAAGCATTTAAAGCGTACTTTAATCTGAAATTTAATATAATTTGTCAAGAGCATCAATGAAACGAAATTTCTAAGTATTTCAACGAATACTATTATTTATTTTAAATCATTGCAGTACTTTTTATTTTTGAAACACTGTTCGTTTATGGATTTAGTTAAATTGGTTAATAATAATAAAATTATGTGCAGTTGCTGTTTTATTAGTAAAGTAAAAGGTTAGAATTTTTTTTATTTCATTTTTGAAATTTGTTAAAAATATGTTTTGTTTGACATTTTAATGTTTTCATTCAGTACTATAATTTGAATTTATTATTACAGCATATCCCACTTTATTAAATTTGGTATTCCATTAGAAACATTTACTAGATTTATATTTTTTTATGTGATAGTATTCGAGCGGCATTATTAAATGTATTAAAAAAACTTATATTTTTTTTTACTAAATTAGTAAGCGAGAATTTTTTAGCATTTCATGTCTTATTTTTCAATCTGATAATTGTATTCTATATTTTTAATTATTTACTTAAGTGTTGATTTAGTTATCATTTTACTTTATTTATCATTTTATTTTTATTGTTATAAATATTTTGACATTCTTTTTTTTACTCATTAAAGCATTACTGTTTTTGAAGTACTTTACGTTTATTAAAGTAGTTAGTTTGGAATTTTCTTAGTTTTATTTTTGTAATTTATTAGGCAGAAAAATTTTAGTTTGACATTTTAATGCGTCCCTTCCTGACGTTAATTTTCATTTATTTTAGCAGCGTATCACATTTTTTAAATTTACTAAAAGCATTTATTAAGCTTACCTTTTTTTATATGTTAGTAATCTAGTGTTTATAAAATATATTGTAATAGCTTGTTTTCTTTTTTTTTACTGAATTTAGTTGGCGATATTTTTTTTAACACTGTATGTCCTTTCACTTTTGGACTATTGTTTTATTCCATATTTTCTTAATCTTTTATTTGTGTGCTTACTTAATTATTATTTTACTTTATCGATCTTATATGTTTTTTTTATTTTTATAAGTATATTAGATATTTTACTCTAAATGAGAACATAAAATAAAGATATAGTAGAATGGAAAGAGAATGATAAACTCAATTAATTAATATTTATATTACATTTAAGTTCTTGAGACTTGTAAAGTTCGAGTAAATTAACTATTTTACCCGGAAAGATTGTTGAAAATATTGTGTGCTTTCACTGTTATTATTTCTGTCTCCTGCTTGATTTTACATACGACTAACCTATTCCTAACCTTTCCGAGTTAAAAATGTTTTTGACGTTCTTCTACTTCCATTGTTCTTTCACTTCTTTCTTGATCCGGTTTTGTCTCGTTTAGTTCCTGACTAATTTTAGATTTTGAAATATTATTTTCTTGCTGTGAAATTTCGTCATCATGACAACTATAATTCTTCAATTCACTCATTTCTTCTGTTTCGATTATATTGTTGCTGCTTTCCGAATTTTGCTTTTGTACAGATTCCTTTTTATTCTCTTTCTCTCCTTCGAACACTTTGCTGTCACAAACATGAGTTTGATTTTTCGCTAATGACAAATCGAATCTTCTAGTTGAGTCCACCATTTTCTTATTTGGAAATTCTTCATTGAGGCTGATATCTTCTTCATCGTCCAAAGTATCTATAATAGGATTTATATACTGTGACGTGGCAAAATTTTTAAGGAAATTAATAAACAAAATTAATTTATGAAATTGTAAACAAACAAACTTTACAAATTAGAATTGCCGTGATTCCTCCCCTCCGTTCACCCCGCCGGTTACCATGGTCCCAAAACTTGTATTACTCCGCCGAAAACAGGAGCGTAATTACTTTCGAAAATAGTGACACCGGGGTATAATTTAAGTTAGTAATTTCTCGCTTCCTGAGATTTTTACTTTTCAATTCTTAATTTCCTTGTCGTCAACCTCCAGAATTCTCTAAATGTCACTCGTAAAGGGAAATGTAATTAATCAAAATTAATCAAAATCAAAAAGGGAAAAAGTTAAGGTTAGTGACATGAGAATTCGGGCCTGAGCAAAAGGTGTCTCTTTACGAAATAGAGAAATGACAGGGACCATCCTGTTCAAAAGTAAATCTCTTAACAATTTTGAGGTTTTATTAGAATTCGGCAAGTATGAAAAATAATTCTAATTTACTCAAAGGGTTATTTGTGAGATGACTTTTGGGTGGGTTGAATTTAAAAAGTGACAGGTATATCGAGTCAATTCGATTTTATTTTGGTTGACGTTGTAGTTTTCTGCTGTGAGTGAACGGAAAGTTGAATCTGCGCAGACGTGATGGTCATCCTTTCTGCTTGCAAGACGATGACCGGGAAATATCTCGAATTCAAATTCAAAGGGGAAGTGTTTTCGTGAAAGGGAATACAATAATATAAACAATAAATTCCATAAATAAACAAATTGACTAGAATTGAGTAATTGCTGCAGCCATCAACATTGGCGCAAAGGTGTTTATTTTGTTTTATAACAAAACTCAATTATAAATAACGTGCAAAATTATGCCACGTTACAACACTCCCCTTCTAAAAGAGGGCCGAAAACGGCCTCTTGCAAAGGCAAGCAGTTCTCGAGGTGATTAGAGATAGGGTATTCAATTAAAAAAAAATAAAGTTGAGTTGGTTTATTTTATGGAAATTAAACAGATTTATGGTTCTAAAGTTAAAATTTTATTCAAATTTTACTTTGTGTTGAGTAGGATCGCAATAGGAAGTAGGATACGTAAAATAAAGTTGAGTCTGATCATTTACGAAAGTAAGAAAATATATTTTTATATAATATGTCTGTTTTAACATAAGTCGTTTCGCATTTTACAATAGAAAAAGTGATAATTATAATAATACTTTCAATTTTATTAGATCAATTATTCGTTTTGGTAAAAAAAGAAAAAAGGGGGGGACGTTATCGTCGACCTTTCAGAAGACAACCCTGGCACCGTGCGAACTTTGGTTTCTCGTTACTACACCTGCGACAATAGTGTTTTTCATCGGGGCGATAATAAGGACAATTTTTATATCGGTGGTTTTGGCTGTCGCAATGCCAGCAGCCTGGGCGGGGGGAACGACGGAGCCAATTTACTGTGTCTTGGGGCACATTAGTCGGTTTCTTGATAGGAATTTTAAGTAGTGACGGCAAAGGTAGTTTTTGGGCAGAGGTTTTGTAGTCTTGTTGGAATCGAAAGGGTGACGGTGGTACACTTTCGTTGGAGTGTGCGGCAGAATAATGATATCCTGGGCGGCAAGTGGAAGGGGGCTTATGTGGTGGGTAGCGATTCTGTTTGGTTGGTTCATTAACTTGTTCGTCCATCCGGGGAAGAAGTGGAAAAGGCGATGGTGGTCGAAATTCTGGGACTGACTCAGAAGAGGTAAACGGTAGTTCGGATGTTGTGGCTGGTCGGGAGAAAGATGACTGTGAATCTAACTCTGGGGCTGATTCAGAGAGATAAGATTGCGAGTGTTGCGATTTCTTTGGTCGTACAAAATTTTCGGGTAGAATAGGGTGTGATGTTTTTAAGTAATTCTTTAAACAGAATTCTCCGTTGTTGTTGTTGTTAAGATCGGGTTTGTGAGAAAATTTTGTATTTTTAAAGGAGTTTTCCGGCGGGTTGGTTTGAAGTGATTCGCTTTCCCAATTTGAGGAGTCCTCTAGCTCGATTTCGATGAAATCGTCAGATTCTGAGTCAGAGGGCGGGTTGGTGATGACTTCAGAAGGGTGATCTTCGTGGGGACTAGCGAGGGGATCTTCGGAGTCAATTCCGGTTGAAATAGGGTGGTCAAATTCTGAAGGAAAATCTGGGGGAATTTCGTCGACGTTAACTTCGAGAGGATTAGTGGTGGTTTCGGGAGCAACTTTCGAGATGGAGTGGTGTGAGGAATCGTCATTAATTATTTCGAACGAAGGAGCTGGGCTGTGCACAGGTGTTGAATTTTCGATGGATTTGTCGATGTCGAATCTTATTATGTCGTCGAGGGATTCTATAACCTGTTCTATAGGAGTCGAGGGTCTAGGCGTCTCTGAAGTGTTTAGTAAATTGTCGGGGCGGTCACTAAGAAATTGGTCAGCGTGAATGATGGAGAAGTCGGTAGTGGACGAGTCAGAAATGGAGGGAGTTCTAGATCGGTTGTTTTCGGAGGGTGTGTCAGTGTCGACAATTATAATCTCGTCTTCCGATTCTTCCGAAATGATGCTGAACGAGAGATTTTCGGGGTTGTCGTTAGTTTCTACTTCGTTGGAGATGAATTGCGTCGAATCAGGAGAAGCGGGAGGAGCGTAAGGTGGAGTCAATATTTTATCAGATGTCATGTTGGCAAGAGGAATATCGTGATTTACAATGGGAACTCGGTGACAGGTACATTTGGTCAAAGGAAGTGGTTCACCATCGGGTGTCAAACGATATTCGCTGGAAATTTGGCAATCTTCGAGGGTGACTACATGGTTTTCGTAGAAATATTTCTTTTCAGCGCGAATGCTGCATCTAAGAGCGTACTGCAGACCAGGGTAGAGTTCGAAGATGCGGGACAAAATGGCATGGTAAGGCTTTATATGTCGCCAACTTGGTTGGGTCTTACTCCGCTCCTCGTCGGTAGAGTTCCAAGAATCGTCAAGTTCCGTAGGTTGCCGATATTCCTCGATTAGTTTCTCCAGCTCATGGACTTTAATGAGTAGTTTCGAGTTTTCTTCCTCCTTCTCGGTGAGACAGTCCGAGGCTTCTCTGAGGAATTTGGGATACTGATTGGTTAGATTCTCTTTCTCCTTCAGTTTCCGGAGTAGCTGCTGGGCCATCTCAGCAAGGTATGCGACAGTAGCTTTAAGGTCGTCGACATTGTTAGTCGCCATGTTGACAAGGTGAGTTGATCAACAGTAACTCGAATCTACAAATTAGAGTTGAAATTAGTACATAGAAAAGGTTTAATATCTTTAATGTGGAATTTTCCAAGATGTTTAAGGGACAAATCACTTAGTTCAACAACATTAGGGTAACGAATTTTTGTAATTTTATACGGTCCAGCGTATTTAGGGGATAGTTTTGATGTAATGTTTTTGATTTTGGAGGACAGAATGCGACAGCGAGTTAGGACAAGGTCTCCTACTGAATAATTCACTGCGCGATGATGCTGGTTATAATAACGGGATTGCTTCTGATAAGCCTTATCCATGTTTTCAATTACCCAGTCTTTCATTAATTGGATCTTTTTCATTCTAACTTCCCAAAGAGTCGGATCACTTTGTTCTATTTCGGGTGCATTATTGTTTAGTTTATTTCGTAATTCGTTAATAGGATTAGGATGGCGGCCAAGATTTAGGAAGGCTGGGGAGACTTTTAGGGAATCATGGAAAGCTGTATTGTAGGCGTATCGGAATTCTGTAAGGTATTTATCCCAGTTTCGATGATCTTCAGATATGTACGAAATTAACATTGTTTTAAGGACTCGATTAACTCGTTCTACGGGATTTGCTTGTGGGTGATAGGGAGGTGTTGTCGAATGATAAATTCCATATTCTTGTGCGAGAGAACGGAGGACATTATTAATAAATTCTGTTCCGTTATCTGTTAAGAGGACTTTAGGTGTTCCCCATCGGTTAATCACAAGGTCTCTCAGGGCATCTGAGATTAATTTTCCGGTAGCATTTCTTAGGGGCTTAATTTCGATCCACTTTGTGAAGAGATCTTGGATAACAAGGATGTATTTAAAATTTGAGCGGCTAGGTGGAAAGGGACCCATAATGTCGGCTGCTATTACAGTCCAGGGTTGTTCTACAATTCTTTGGCTCATTAAGCCGGGTGGTAAGTTTTGGTCTACTTTACAGGACTGACAAACTGGACAAAATCGGACAAAGTTAGCGATTTCGCGGTAGCATCCGGGCCAATAATAATCTGTAGCTACTCTCATGTAGGTTTTCTGAGTTCCTAGGTGACCTGCTTGGGGATCATCGTGTGCTTTTTGGAGGATGGATTGTCTTTCGGATTCGCATGGGACTAGTTTCCAAGCCTTTAGGTCTTCAACTAAAGTTGAGAGGATTGGGTCAGGTCGATAATAGTATAATTTTCCGTTGTCAATTCGCCAGTTGGGAAAACGTCCGGGAAATTCTGTAACTTGTAGAAATCTACGAGTATACCAAGTGTTATCGGTTTCTTCAGCTGAATATAGGACTTCTATAGTTTCAGCTGGGGCTTCTTCGATTTGGGTAGCAGGGATACGAGACAAAGCATCAGGCACATGATGCATTGCTCCTTTTCTGTGTATTATCGTGTAATTATATTCAAGCAAGGTCAAAGCCCATCGAGCTAGGCGACCTGTAGGGTTGCGTAAGTTGTGAAGCCATTTTAAACTACTGTGGTCTGTAATCACAGTGAAATCGTAACCTTCAAGATACGCTCTGAACTTCCCAATGGACCAAGATCGACCTCGCGTTCACTTCAACCGAAATGTTTCTTATAATCAAGGAAGACCCTTGAACAGAAACTATGAGCCATACTCACAATTACCACCCATTTATGACCCTTCTCATCGCAGAAATCAACCAAATTCTGCAGCTCAAGCGTATCAAACCATGCGAAAATGGGACCTAAAATTTGCAGGAACGCGACAAGAAGACCCTGATGCATTTTTGCGTAAAATCTCTGCCGCCAAATCAGTCATTTATATAAGAGATGAAGACCTCTTAAATTTATTACCTTTCTTTCTCAACGGTATAGCAGCCCGTTGGTACGAAGTTAACCAATATCGCTGGTATACTTATCAAGAATTTGCTAGAGATTTCAGAAATCGATTCAGCGACCCCGATTTTCAATTTGAATTAATGCAAGAAATTCATCGAAGAACGCAAGGCGACCAAGAATCGGTAGCCGATTATTTAACATGCATGCTTTCGATGTTTGATAGACTATCTCCTCGATTGACCGAGTATGAAGAAATAAATTTTGCGCACAGAAATTTACTTCCTCGTTTGCACCTTACTATTCCTAGAGTTGCTATCAGAAACTTCACTCATTTCGAACAAATAGCGGTCGCCGCTGAAAAATCTTTTCGAGTTGCCCGATCTTACCAACCTCCTCCCAAACCAGAAAGCTCCCTACTTCCTGATCTAGCATATCGAGGTTCTTCATTAAGATCCATGCCTAGAAGGAAAGAACAGTTGAAACAAATGGTAGAAGATCCCAATGTCGAAGAAGAATTCGAAGAAAATGAGTTAGAAGAATTATTGATGATTCATCAATCTCCTAGCACGAACTCTAAATCTTCTTTCACCCCTTCCAAGAATAATACAAAGAGACCAGAGCCCTCTAAACCCCAAAATACTAAGAGTAAACCCAAACAAGAATCTCCAAATCCGACAGATTCAACCCCTAAAACAAACACTGATTTTAATGCATCCCATGAACAAAATAGTGACGCTTCCACAGCCACAGCTTTTAGTCCCTTAAATCAGGAAAACACTATTCCCACTCAACCTCGAAATAATCAAGCAGACGGTGCACCTACAAATACTGTTATCGAAAATCAAACTCCTTTGATAAGTAACGTAGATAACAATCGCCCTATTCAACAAAACACTAATTTAGGAGCCATTCCACGAATTACCCAGCCTAGTTCATCTTATAGTGTACAACAGGAAATACGAGCCCCTGTTAACAACACCAATCGCAATCGCGTAGAATCGACAGTACCGAATAGATCAACTTTTGCAGATCAAGTCCTGCAAAATGAATGGGAATTGCCCCCACCACAATATGATTCTTTAAGTTCTTCTCAATATTATAACGACCAACGTTATAACAATCCAACTTCGCGAGTAAATAATCGCGAAAATCCCCATTATCAGGTTAACAGAAGTTATACAGCCCCTGATTCCACCCATCGAGATCCTTTTGACCGTCCCTCAGTTTATGAAAACGATGATCGCAGCTTAGTTCATATGATAGATAGAGCAGTCCACCTCACTGACGAATTTGAAAGAGAATTCGATAGAATGTCTATTAGAAACAACAGAAGTCGACAACCGACACCAAATTTCGACAATGCCCAAAGTTCCAACCGAGAAAATAGAAATTCTGGATCAACGTCCAACTTTAGAAATCAAAACACAAATCTTTCTGAAATCTGTGCTCCAGCAACAGATGCACCACTATCTCAAAATAACAACGAAATTAGAGACAATAATGTCCCTTTGGACCAAGATCGACCTCGTGTCTATTTCAACCAAAATGTTTCTTTTCATCCTGGAAGACCCTTAAGTAGAAATTGTGAGCCTTACTCACAATTACCTCTTGTTAATGACCCTTCATATCGTAGAAATCAATCTAATACCGCAGCTCAAGCATACCATACCATGCGAAAATGGGACCTTAGATTTGCAGGAACACGACAAGAAGATCCTGACGTATTTTTACGTAGAATCTCCACCGCAAAATCAATTATTTTTATAAGAGATGAAGACCTCTTAAATATATTACCTTTTTTTCTCAATGGTATAGCAGCCCGATGGTATGAAGTTAACCAATATCGTTGGTACACTTATCAAGAATTTGCTAGAGACTTCAGAAATCGATTTAGCGATCCTGACTTTCAATTTGAATTAATGCAAGAAATCCACCGAAGAACACAAGGTGACCAAGAAACGGTAGCCGATTATTTAACATGCATGCTTTCAATGTTTGATAGACTATCTCCTCGATTGACCGAGTACGAAGAAATAAACTTCGCACATAGAAATTTGCTCCCTCGTTTGCACCTTACTATTCCTAGAGTTACTATCAGAAACTTTGCTCATTTCGAACAAATAGCGGTCGCTGCTGAAAAATCTTTTCGAGTTGCCCGATCTTACCAACCTCCACCCAAACCGGAAAGCTCCCTACTTCCCGAATTAGCATATAGAGGTTCCTCATTAAGATCAACGTTTAAACAGAAAGAACAGTTAATTCAAATTGAAGAAGACCTTGTTATCGAAAAAGAACAAGAAGAAAATGAATTAGAAGAATTATTGATGTGGCATCCATTCCCTAATGCCAGCAGAAGTCCCCCCCGAAGTTGACGACAACTGCTCTCACTGACCCTAAAAATAAGAACAATTCCCTAAGCTGTTTGATTAAGAACCAATTCTACTTCTGATTTTTTTATATTTGTCGATTTTTCCGTTATTCTTAACGAGACTCCGAAGACCTACTCGCCTGCTCGAATATCGATCACCACTCAGAATCTACTCATGATCCTTTTGTGATCCCGAAATCGATGATTTTTTATTAACCCAGTCGAAAGCCCTGAAAGAAACATGATATTCCCAAAACACCAGATTCTAATAATAACAAAGAAATCTGTATCAAAGAATATCTTAAACAACCTCACCCCTTTTAAGATTTAAATAAGTTAATAAAATTTATTTCAGAAACATTTAATGGAATCTCTCTCAAGAAGTCCACATGCACAAGAGATTGACTTTAGGTTCATTTTAGTATATCATTGACTAATTTTACGACTGAGAAACTCTGCAATTATTGAATGAGGCGGAACCGCTTGCCTTCGCAAGAGGCCGTTTTCGGCCCTCTTTTAGAAGGGGAGTGTTGTGACGTGGCAAAATTTTTAAGGAAATTAATAAACAAAATTAATTTATGAAATTGTAAACAAACAAACTCCCTCGCGCCGATCAACAATAGCTGCAGCAATTTCTCAGTTCTGGTCAAAATATTTATTTATAGAATTTATTTATTTATATTATTGTATTCCCTTTTCATGAAAAACTTCCGAGCGAATTCAAAATCGAGACGTTTCCCGGTAATCGCCTTACGAGCAGAAAAGAACGATCATCACACCTGCGCAGATTCGACTTTCCGTTCACTCACAGCAGAAAACTACAACGTCAACCAAAATAAAAATCGAATTGACTCGATATACCTGTCACTTTTAAATTCAACCTACACAAAAGTCATCTCACAAATAACCCTTTGAGTAAATTAGAATTATTTTCTACATTTACCAGATTTTACTGGAATCTCAAAAATGTTAAGAGATTGACTATTGAACAGGATGGTCCCTGTCATTTCTCTATTTCATAAAGAGACACCTTTTGCCCAGGCCCGAATTCTCATGTCATTGAACCCAATTTTCCCTCTTTGATTTTCTAGAAATCAATTTACCTTTCTGTCAATGGCAATAAGAGAATTTTGGAGGTTGACGATAAGGAAAATAAGAATTAAAAAGTAAAAATCTCAGGAAGCGAGAAATTACAAACTTAAATATACCCCGGTGTCACTATTTTTGACAGTAATTACGCTCCTGTTTTCGGCGGAGTAATACAAGTTTTGGGACCATGAACCGGCGGGGTGAACGGAGGGGAGGAATCAAGGCAGCATGCTCATCAGGAAAATTCGTATCGTCCTCTCTGGATCTGACCGCCTTCGAAGGAAGCCAATTTTCAAAGAAGCTCTCATCAAAATTTTCCAGTTTCCTTTTATTATAATTTGTGTGTGTGTTCTGACGCTGTAAATCTCTCGAGTGGAGCGTCGCATAGCAAAATGTAAGTCAGGTCACAATATCTCCCTAATTTCTTTTATTTTTGTATGTAAAATGTAAATTTTCCTTTTTCTTGAAATGTAACAAGTGGTTCAGCCGGCCTCATGGTCAAGTGAGAGTGTATTTTTAAAGCGTATTAATTTATTAATTTTCCTGTTTGTTTTAAATTTGAAGTGATTATTTTCTGTTGTTTTAATTATAATAGAGTATTATTTTATTTAAAAAGTGTGATTTAGAATCTGTTAATTTCTTTTACTCTCACTCGACCATGCTGCCAGAGTTTCTCATGTATTTCTTATGTTTTTCTTTTATTATAATTTCAGCCAAAAACAAAAATTTATATTGTTGTTAATTTCGTCCCTATGATTATTTTTTTTGTGTGTAAATTGTAAATGAAGTTGCCTTATTTATAATAAATTCCCCCCTTATATCAGATTTTATTGAGAAAATCCCCAATTAATAAATAGAGTTGTTCTATTTATAATTACTAATTAATTATTTGTCCCTTATATTCGATTTTATTGAGAAAATCCATAATTAATAAATAGAGTTGTTCTATTTATAATTGTTAATTAATTATTTTGTCCCTTATATCCGATTTTATTGAGAAAATCTCTAATTAATAAATAGAGTTGTTCTATTTATAATTGCTAATTAGTTATTTTGTCCCTTATATTTGGCTCTATTGAGAAATTCCTAATTTTAATAAATGAAATTTGTCCTATTTACAACAAAATTTGTCCCTTATTGTATGGAATTTAATGATTTTGACTAACTGTTTTGCCCTGTTTTCTCCAATTTTATGTGTAACATTTTAGATATAAGTTATAATTTTGCGTTAATAATAATTTTTGGCTGACCACAATTTATTTATTTATTGACCAAGCGATACTGAGAAATTTGTTAAATAATTGTAAATTTGTTGTACGATTTTTCATTGATTTTATTATTAAAATAAATTGTTATTTTATTGTAAAATTTGTGAATATGATTTTCTCGAATCCCCCCTCCTCCGTCTTTTGCTAGTCGACCGGCATCGAAATTAATATTGAATTGAGATTTATAAATTCAAGGAATTTAATAATAAATTTTCTTTTTGTCTTTTATAGAATTTAGTTCTATTATTTTGCCTTTGCTTTTATTTATATAATTTTTGGTATTTAGTACCTATTATTGCGTTTATTTTGGATATTTAGTATCCGCTTCTTTTGAAACTGTCCCAAGAAAGGACTGGCGCTCAACAATTTCGTTTATTTAAAAATTCCTTTATTTATTATTTTGTCAATATATTATTATTAATTTCAAAATTATTGTTCGGACCAGAAATCTTTGGCTTATCGTAAGTATTTATTTTTGTTGTTTGTTTATTTATTTCAGAGTTTATGATTCTGTTTATAAAATTTCATTTGTTTATAAATATTCCCGTGTTTGGCAAATTATACCCATTTGTTTTTGATATTTACTATTGTTGAAAAAGGTCTGGTTACAATACACTGCTGTTTGTTCTTCCTCTAGAGACTTTTCTTCATTTTGAATTGCTATCTTGTTGCTTGATTCTTCTTTTTCTTTTGCGAGCTGTGGATTATTTGCGGACGGTGAGACACCATAATTTAATTGATTTTCAACTCTAAAAGAGTTTTGGTTTGTGAGCGAGTTCTGGAAACACATTGAATTATAAATATTAGAATATATATCGTTAAAGCTCATATAGGACTCTTCGTAGTTGTCATATCTGTGGTCTTTATGATTATCTTTACTGTAACCTTACGTCCTTGTATCTTTTGTATTCGTTTCTAAATCTGTGTTGTGAATTTCCGTATTCGACCTTGTACTCATCAAAATTCTGATCATAGTTATAAAAGTTTTCTCTTCCATAATCCTGCGAATGCATGTCCCTGTTTTGTCCATTTTCTCTGAAACTCTTGTTCCTATTCTGATTGTTAAATTTATTGTAGCCTCTATTTTTGCTTCCTCTTAAAGGAAGCCTTATAGTGATGTCGATTTTCGAATTTTTTAAAATCAATTATTTTTACAAATTTTCAAGTGTAGTATATATAATTCGTCGAGAGGAACAAATGTCCGGATGTATGTGTGTGTGTATGTCACCGATTCTTGTGGACAGATTTTCTCTTACACGTCTTGACGGATTTTGATAAAATTTTGTAGGTGTATTACGGTATCGAATACCAAAAATTAGACAGAAGGATTTTCAAAAATGTCTGAAAAAAATTTTTTTTCAACAATTTTTTAATTTTTGAAAAAATTTATTTTTGGATTTTTTGAAATAACTTTTTTCTATATTAAAATTTTTATTAATTCTTGGCAAAATTGCATTCCTGACATAAAAACGAATCGATTCATGTATATAAAGTATATATTTTATCAAAATTTATAGAATTATTAAATATTTTAATTTTTCACAAAAAATTGAAATTTTGTATTTTTTTGAAATTTTATCTTAACACTTTAAAATAATTATTCTAAAATAAATAATTAAACGATTGGTATATATTATATTGAGGAAGCCTAATGATCATGAAATGAACAACTTGTTTCTTCTATGTTGTTGACCCCATTTTTGTCGCTGATTCCTTGGTTCATACGTGTTATAATGATCAATGGCATTGTAATTTGTTCTCGAAAAATCGTAGTTAGAGGGAGAGGAGTCGTCGAATAGAACATTTGGAGAAAAATTTTCTTTTAGATGATCTAATAAGTCTATCAAAATTTTAAATTTGATGCCAACAGTGCTAGCTTTTGCGGTACCTTCTAATTTATCTAGTATAATTGTTATTATAAGAGCTTCACAAGTAATTGGCATTTGTGATGCTACAAATGTTATTTGATCTATGAATTCTTCAACTGGTATGTTGTATCCATCAAAAAATTTTAACTGTTTTTCGAATAGTGCTAAAGACAATGCAAGATTTAATCTTTGATTGACTATCCGAGAGTCTTCTCCACGGTTTACTTCCAACATTTTTTTTAAACGTTAATCCTCTGTTTGCGTATTTCTGTTAATTCAGTATGATTTATTTATTGTTCTACCAACTGATGAAGGTTTATTTTTAATATGTTACTTTTCATTCTTCTATTTCGTAGACTGATTTCACTAAAGTCATGAACTGCAAAATTTTTTTGTGCTATAAAATTTTAAATAAAATGCTTAAGTTTTCTTAATTTTCGAAGTTCAATAAAATACTGAATTTTCCCTCAATTTTTCTATGCGTTTTAACTAGGATTTTTATTCAATTGGTAATTTTAGGTTTTTTCATTTCGTTAAAATTTTATTTGTTATTTGTCAAATATGAATTTTATTGAAAAAGAAACAATAAAAAAGTATATATTCATTTAAATAATACAGAAGTAAATGAGTTTTTTTTAATTGTCTATATAAGCATTTCTTTTGATGTCTACTTCCTACTGACCTACACACCTGAAGTGTAACCTGACACAGTATCGCGTAACCGAGTTCGTATACCTATCTAATTTAGCACATTGTCTCTCTATATTTTACTTCCAATTATTCTTTTTATTTACTCATAAAAATAAATTTAATTAATTTCGCAAATAATTTTTGTCATTTCCCGAATTTTATCTTCATTGTTGCTCTTTAAGAAGGAGGCTTCTTTTTTTGATTTTCGTTGAATTTTAATTTTGCTTCTCAGGTTTCTATTTTTTCTCTCAATTTATATTACTTATATTAAAATAATAATTTTTTTAAAATAAAATTCACTCGTGATTTTCTTTCTATTATGCCCTTACATTTTCGTTTTTTTTATTTTGAACATAAATAAAATGTACAGTACTTATATTCTTTTTTAGTAAAAGCTTTTATTTAACCGAATAAGGTAATTTTTATTTTAAATTGTTGTTTTACGCGATAGTTTTTTTCGGTTTTTTTTTAATCCCTTCACTTGCCCAAGTGGCTACACACTTCCGGCAAGGTTAAGTCAAGGAATTGGGCGCGGTTTGTTAAAGAAACCAGAGCTTGCCGTTGCAAGGGTAGTTACTGTTCCCTGTGTTCGACATTAGCGAACAAAAAAAATCTCTTTTACCGCACTTTTTAAATTTAATATATTTTTCTCCTGTGAAGAAACAGATAGACAATTTTATAAAATAGAATTTTCAATGCATATGAACATATGTAAATATTTATATTTACATATGATGCATATGATGAGTAAGATTTCTATACTCACTGTCTGATAATTCAATCCTTTGAAATGTTATTCCAATGACTTATTCTGTTCTTTTAGTATTACAGAATTTAGGTTGTTTATTTTAAAAAAACGAGGAAATACCTGATCTAGGTTCACTAGATTGATATTTCGTTTTCCAATTTAATATTCCTTGGCTCGCGCAAATTTGAAGACTCAAAACCCGTAAATAAAGGTTGTCTTTAAAAGTATTTCAAAAATCAATATTCTTTTTTAAGATATGCTTGGTTTATTTCTGCTTATGCTAGATTTTTAAATACACTCTTTTAATTCTTTACGTTTATGCTTTTTTTTAAATTCGCTTTATTTCATTAATACTATTTCAATTCTTTCTTTTAATCTTTAGCTCTTTTACAAATTCTTTATTTTTATTTCTTTTTCACTTTATTTTCAATATCTTTTAATTCTTTACTTTTTTAATTATTTTTCACTTGTCACTTTATTGTATTCTTTATTTCGATATATTCTTTTAAAAATCAACCTTTGTTTACTCTTTATTTATTTTCTTTTATTCTCAATTAAATTCACTTTCTTTAAACAAACTTTTATTCAACCGTTAGACTTTCAATACGATTAACACGGCTAATTGCCGGACTTAGAATTGCCAGGCCTAAACTGCCGGCTACAACTACAGGTAACTACGACCTGGACTAAACTGCGGGCCCAAACTGCCCGGGCTAACTGCCGGCTACAACAGCCTGGCTTAAACTTCCCAGATTCCCCTGTGTCAATCAATTTTATTGAAAGACGATTTAGTGGGGAAATCGTATATTAAGTTTATTGCACTTGACTGTTGCAAGCTTGCAGATTTAGGCAGTGGCGCGATCCGAGTTCAGTGACTTAGATGCACCACTCCTTATATTGAGCAATTTACTTTTCATATTTTCTAACTATTCCTCAAAAGGGTCAATAAACTGTTTAATTTAATAAACTGTTTAATTGTGAAACTTAAAGGAATGTTAAATTCCATTAAATCTATTATTTATATAAAATTAGATTTTTATCCGATTAAAATACTTTAGATTAAAATATTCAAAAAGAAGAATGTCCCTTTTGTGAAATTACAAAGGGTTGTTTTTTGTGTAAATGTTTTTGTGATGTTTAACAAAATCTCATGTTGCGTGTAATTGTTGCATGTAATTTTAGTTTAAATATAATTAAAAAAGGTATTAACAATATAAAAAAGTTACGGAGTTCGGCCGTAACAATTTGTTTCTCAATTTGTGTTACTACTGGTAAATCACTAAGGATTTTTAAGTTTGTTATTTTTTCTAATATTCTGTTTTCTGTATATTAAAATCAAAAACGATTTTAAACTCTATAATTTTTTTCTTCTTTCTATATTTATGTGAATAAGTTATCAAGGATCTCGAAAACAGAGATTTTGTTCACTAAAAATTTATTTCTAAATTTTACATTACTGCTCGCGAATTTTTGAAGACTTTCACTCTTTTAATGTTGTCTATTTTTTGAATTTTTAATTACCTCGTCCCTTATAACCCTCTTTTCCAACACTGCTGAAGTTTTACTTTCTATAGAGTTACTCTCTATGGAGTCTACAGTGTTCTGCGCGTAAATCATTGAAAATTTTTAACAATATCTTTATCTAACTTACAGATTTCTGTATTTAAATAGACAACAATTTTGAAGTCTAGGATTTAGTTTCAAAATTTTATATTACTACAAGTGAATTCTTGAATAAATCTAAATCTCAGCATTTATGTGTAGAAGTCATCGAGGATTTTTTCTACGAGGAATGTCTCACTTCCTCAAGAACTAAAGTATTTTTATATCTGTTTCTTATTACTACGTGTGAATCATTGATGATTTTTAGTAATATTTCTTTCTAATTTCTAGTTTTCTAAATCGGCAACGATTTTAAACTATAATTTTTTTTCTAAATTCAACACATATATATATATATACAGTAAGAAAATCTATCCGTCAGTCATAGGAAAGTATGGGAATCGCATAAGTCTGTCTCACTCCCACTCTTTGGATATGACTGACGTGGTAGGTTTTCGTACTGTATATATATATATATATATATATATATATATATATATATATATATTTATTCGACAAATTATATTTCAAAAAACTGAAAAAAAATTGCCATAGAGCGGATTATTGTCACAACATTGAGCTCAAATGTTATTTGGACAAATCCATGGAACTGGTCGATTTTCACTTATAAAAATGAAAAATTTCTAATTGCAAGCACAGCTTTCATTTATGGTTCATTTTTCTATTTTATTTTGCTGAATTCTCTCTTTTTTAAAATAAGAAACCAAAATCTACAATATATTACCACATGAGGAGTATTGAGAGTGGATAATGAAGTGTTTCTCTTTATCAGAATCCTCACTTCTTTGTCAACTAAATTCCAAGTACAGCACTTCACGTTCAGTTAAAAAGTGATATTTTAGAAATCTTGTTCTTTTTCCTCACTCGAGGTATTTTTATACCTAATTTTTCTGTATTTGTCTGGAATTAAGAATTCTCTAAAGTTCTTTAACATTTCAGTACTTTTTTCTTAATTCAGCAGTTTTTCAGCCACGAAAAACATTTGGGATGATTGGACCTAATGCATCGGATACACGGAGAGAGATTTTGTATTAATATTTGTTAAAATTGGCAATAGAATTTAATATATTCTTTTTCAATTTAGGGAAATCGTGTTTTATATTAAAAATTAATATTGTGCATATTAGTAGGCAGCCCTTGATATATTTTACAAAAATTAATAAAATTGTAATACAATTTAATAAAAGAATTATAATTTTTAAAAATGACTATATTAAAATCGCAGTCCGTGAAAGTATCGAAAGAATAAGAAAAATTGAAATAGTTCTTTTAAATTTTAGAATAAAATACATATTTCAATCTTTAATATAGTCAATACTAAAAATTATGAGTGAGTCGAAAAGGACAGAAAATAAAAAGACGTAAGAAGGAGGAGGATAGAATTATCGTTTCGAAAGTATTTCGCACACACACCAATGAGCTAACGCAAGCATCATACTATACATCATACTATACAAACACAAACTATATACAATTTCGGAGATCTATGTTAAAACCTATAAACGCATACATATAAACTTAACTTAAATACAAATAAACGCAATAACGCACGCACGCTGTACATTGGGAGATACAGTTCTCAACTTCCTTATATACTAAACTCGAGAAATTTTCTGAACTTGTGAGAAAGTGATATTTTCTCCATATTTTGTTTAAAAAAGTTCTTAATTTATTTTACATTATAAATACATACTTTTGTATGCTGGGTCAAAATTTTATTCAGAAATGTTTATCATAATACTGTTTTTAAAATTGTTTGTTTCTGGAAAATGATTTCTATTGAAATTATATCCAATTTTTCGTTATATAAAAAAACCCATCATTTAATTTATTGGCTTAAGAAAATGCAGCATATCTTAAATCATTTTTTTTAAATACCTTCCAATGTCCTAATTCATTTTCGTACACGGAAAAAAATTAATATCTAAACTTGAAATAATATTAATCTGAAATCCAATGGAATGTAAGTATGTCTAAAATAGACATTATAGTCACAATTAAATTCACATCTCTGATTTAGAGATTTGTTAATTTCACAACTTATCTGATGTGAATTACATTGCGTTTTAAGTTCATCATTGTCAAAGAATATTTAAACCATTTTAATTATTTAAGTATTAATTTTATATTTTAAATGCAGTTTCATTCCCAGTTTTCACTTTCCATATTTTACGAATGTTTTTCGCGTTATCACGTGTGGGACATATTTTTATTTATTAGTATTTTCAGGTTAAACTTTCGTTTGACACTTGAAAACCTAACCTATATTGAAAGTTGTACCAAACCATGTTTTTTTATTAAGAAATAGAAAAAGAATGTTTATATTGTGTGATGTTGAGATAATTTGATTCAAATAAAGAAATGAAATAATAAAAAATTCATATTATCTTCAAAAAATGTCCAATTTTTTATGATTGTCAATGGATTTGTTTATAAGTTCATACTAAAAGAAAAATATACATTCTTTGAATAATTCTCACTCTAAATTGTGATAAATCATAAAATTTGAGATTTCTAATATCATTTTCAGGCATAAAAATACGGATTCTTCACACTGATAATATATGCGGATTAGATATAACTCTAAATTTCAGTTTTACAGATCTGTTCAAATCACACATCCGATTCCAGTGATAGTTTATGCCTAAATCTCATATTAAATCTCTAATTTAGAGATTAATTTTTTTCCGTGTAAATTTTGAATGCTCTCAAATGCTCATTTAAAAGACAATGGACTATGCCTTTTACTACAACGAGAACGATCGCGCGCTGCCGCGCGCGCGTTTTCTCTCTTGCATTTTTATTCTTTAAATTACAGTCTTTTGTTTGTTGAGGTATCAATTTGAGTGACAGTTTCTGATAATAGGAATTTTTAAATATTATTCAATTTAATAAAAGAATAGCTTATGTTGTGCGTAAAACAATTTTTTATACCTTTACAATTCTAGTTCTGATTTTATCTATTTCTAAATGTATCATTTCTAAAGTTTATGGTTTTGATAAAAAAACAACACTTTTCTTTGCTTAAAGAAAAGCGTATATTTCAAGAATGGCACATTTTATAAAAAGTTTTGTACGATGAAGTTATAGAAAACCTTTTTATAATCAAAGTAATCTATTTGTTAATTAAATTTTGTAACATTTAAAATCTTCCATAGTAAATTTATATTTTAAAAAATAGTGATGAAAGAAAAACGTTACTAAATAAACAATTTTTAACTATTTTTCACTTAGCTAGCAAAAAAAAAATCTCTACTGTCAAAGAAAGCCATAAACAGAGGATATTAAATTAAAAATTTACTTTTGTTTCTTAAAATCGTTCCTACTTTTGCTATAAAAAAGAAATATAAGTGTGGTTTCTGTAAATATTATACAAAAAATGTAAGTACTCCGTCATTTCGAAGAAAATAATTTATTTCAATATATGCTTTTCTATAAGATTCATGGGATGCAAAATTTCGTTAATAATCTTGAGAAATATTATCTTTAAACTTTTTTCAAAGTTCATTTGGATGAACTGGTTGGCAGTACATTAAAATACGTACAAATAAGTGTCTTAATTATCTGAAGTTTGAACTATTATTTGAAATTAGGAAATTAAAACGTCTTTGACCAATTGATAAGAAAGAAACGTGTAAAGAAATCTTACGTGTGAATCTTATTACAAAAAAATGACGTAATTTACCAATAAGAAGCGTCGAAGAAAGTCTTACGCGTAAAGACAGCCATACTGAGACACACTCCTTTTTTAAGAAAAAAAATATATAACGACTCAGACATTTTTATAGAAAAAATATTTACTTTTATTTCAATAATTCAGTGTAAACATAATTCTTGATTAGTAAATTAGGTCTTTGATTTCCTAAATATATAATTAATGATTCCCAAGATTCTCACCTGTTAAAATACGACAACGTAGCAGATTGTTTGATAGTTCTAATACCTGCATTCGCGTTCCATTACATAAACCTTCATTAATACTAAGATTTCGAAGTAGCATGACAATACAATTGGCTCTTAATCGTAATTCATAAGGCGGGAAATTTGATGGATTTAAAGTATTCAAATACTCTGGCAAAATAGCATCATTTATACTTCCATTATAACAATTTTCGGTACTATCAACACTTGTATAAATTCGCTCACTTTTATTATCAAACAGTTCGAGTACCTTGTTGTTAATTTCATCAACATCAACATTTCGAGCAGACAATATTGCTACTTTTGCTAAATCATCGTATTTATTATTGATAATTAATTCTCCAAATATTTTATGAATGATATCACCATTTTCTACACATTGCTCTGGTGCTAGTATATTATTATCATTATCATTTAAAGTACCATTTCCAACTGATAATAAATATTCTGAAAATTCTTTTTCACGAGGTAAAGTTCTCATATTTTCTGTTAATGATATCACCTTAAAATGATTCCATAATGTGCTAGATTTAATAGATAAATTAACTAATTTGCTTCTAGTAGCATTAACTTTAACAGGCAATAATTGTCTAAAATTACCACCCAAAAGCATAGTTTTTCCACGAAATGGCATATCAACATTCATAAAATCGCGTAATGTTCTATTAATTAATTCCATAGCATATCTTGGCGCCATTGGAGCTTCATCCCAAATAAAGACATCAACCTCTTTCAAAAATGTAGCTTCCTTAGATTGACTTTTAATATTTGATGTAGAATCATAGAACAATGGAACAGGCATCCCAAACGTTTTATGTACAGTTTTACCACGGGGAAGTAATATTGCGGCAATGCCTGTAAATGCCATAGTACAAACACATTTTCCTTTACTTCTTAACAAATGGTATAAAGTTGTATAAACAAAAGTTTTTCCGGATCCACCTGGTCCATCAATGTAATAACATGAAGAAGATGGTATTCTTTTATCTTGAATAACTACATTTAATACTTCATCAACAATATCCTTCTGTTTGGAATTCAGTTTCACATATTGCATTTCACCAATCTCTTTATGTTGTTGCAATGACATTTCGTTGTTCGCTTGATTTTCTGTTTCAATACTTATTTCATTTAACTGTATTATTTCAGGAAAATTGCGAATATTTGATCCTTCATGCAACAGAAAGTTAATTATATCATTATATGCTCTTTTATGAGCTTTATTAGATGGATAATTTTTCTGATAATCTTCAGACATAGCCTCTTTAAACTTTTCCCAAAGTTCGTTTGGATAAACTGGATGACAATAAATTAAAATACGCACAAATAAACGTCTTAATTGTTGTGGCATCATCCATACTTCTCCTTCTGTCAAAGCACGTTCCCATTCTCCATCATCTTCAATAAGGCCTAATGCTAAACATGCACTACGAAAAATGTCATGTACAATATTGTTGACAGCTCGCAGATGATCATAACTTGTAGCGCCTTTAACTACTATTAAAAGTAATCTAAGATGAAACAGTTCTGATTGACTGGACGAAATTGAATACATCCGTCCAATGACATTAAATGACCCTTTACGATTCACCCATTTTAATGCATTTTCACCACGTTCTTTCTTAAAAACATAATAACATGGAATTTCTGCATATGTATATTGTCTAGCTTGTGGATCACGCCTATTTAAATCGAAATATTTTAATAACATAGTCCGTTTCTGTAAAGCTTCATTTATAGCATCATCATTTGCTTCTTCACTAATGGTTACAGTATGCCGATTAATTAAATGCACAGGTAATCGGAGAATAGAATGACTTTTACTCTGTAATGGTCTACCAAATATTCTATCACATGCTTCAACAGGACTAACAAATCGAGTTTCAATAAAGTTTTTTATTTCATCATATTCTAAAGAACTTGTATTATTACTACTATCGGTAATTACTACAGCAGCAGCATCATGTCCCTTAAAAATATATTTATACAAATATTTTACGGATTTAATACTTGAAACTACTTCTACATTAATATGACAATTAAATAACTGAAGTAATGTAGGATTGTATGGAACAACGTATTGATTATCTGTAGTTCCTCCATTTAGGCGATCGTATTGTCCTGTATTAAGGCAGCGATACGTTGGGTATCCGTTTTCATCCATTATTGTCTCAGAACAGAATTGTTTTGGGAAACCTTTCAAACATTTACTATTATTATCTTTACACCAATTTCCACATGGGCCATGAATCATATTTTTCATAACGATGTCATGAAGTATAACATTTTCTGATTGACTTGGAATTTCTGCCAAAATATATTTGTCTACAATCTCGGGTGTTGTTATTTTATAATTTTGTTTCAAAGTCACTAATAAATGCATATGCGGCAATCCACGTTTTTGATATTCAATGACATACACATAAGCAATCACTTCGCCAAATAATTGTTCCTTTACAATAGTATTAATAAGTTTATCTTTTTTTATGGTAAAAACACGCGATACAATATCTGGTCTGTCAGAGGCAGTTTGGTTAGGTAATATATTTTCCTTAATTTCACGCCAGTTTGGATTACACGTCATCGTAATAAAAAGATCAGGTTTACCAAATTTTCTCACAATAGCCATTGCATCTTGGTAAAGCTGTAACATATTTCTCGGAGAACCTGTGAAAGATGATGGAAGTATTACAATTTTCCCAACTTCATTGTTCGAATCATCAGCTCTTCTTTGTAAATGATCAATTAGACCTTCGTAAGTATCTGCACGAAGTTTCTTTTGATTATTTCGACAGAAATTGGTCCTATCTTTTTCAATTTTCACATAACTGTCGACAATCCATTGCTGAAATAATCTACCACCCTTTAAAAATACATTGTTGTCCCTAGAAGCCATTCTATGCCTGATGTATGCAGCTCTTGATACACGTTTATTTGTATTAGCGCAGATCAGATTTTTGCCCCAACCTCTTGTTCCATGTGGATAAAATAAAGGATATATCCATGGCTCAACATTGGGATTCATAGAATTTATATATTGTAAACTTTTTGTATTCTTATTATATACGGTAACATATGATTCTGGAATATCACCATTAGCAGTTGTAGTAAAAATTGCTGCATCTTCATTGACACTTTGTAAATTATAACGTCTACTATCCATCCCAGGCTTTAATGAAAATAATAATTGCATCTCAGGCTAAATTTCTGCATTATTTTCAGTCATTGTTTTTTTAATTTCTTCATGCATCATACGGTAGGACTCTGCAAATAGGTTACAGTCCCGAAAGGCTGTTTCAATTCCATCAACAATATCTCGGTTTAATTGAACATTATTCTTACAACAAATTTCGGAAGCTTCGTTTTGATCAACAATAAATAATTGTCCAAATGAAGGAGTATCGTTCCTTTCTGCATATAAAGATGTATTCATTTGATAATAAACCTGACCATGTATTTTGAAACAATATGGTCCTGGTCGTCTATTGTTAAAATTAACTAAGTTAGCGTTGAAAGAAGCAAAACCAAATGAATTATTGTAAGGTCGTATATTATGAAGAAAATGCCCAGATAATTCGTGGGTGCCATCAAATAAATTTTGTAATATGAGTGGAGGAGCAGGTAGATCTTCAAGAATGACTTCGCCATGTTTACAACAATCATGAAATGAATTTTTTTTATTAGATACTCTTTCTGCTTGGAAATGTTTAGCATTACAATGCTCACATGAAATGTTCATCGCACCAGCAAAATGTTCTTCTATATGCGAGACTGAAATACTGTCAGAGAAATTTTGATTCTGTGCAGAATCCCGTTTTTTGGCTATGAGTTTTTTGATAAGCTACATTTTTTTGACGACCGGAAATATTAGTATTTGCTAAATTTGCTGTAACAGTTACATTATCTTTTGCCAAAGATGTAGTAACAGATGTAGAGGATTTTTCTAAATTTATATTTGATTTTGACACTGTAATAATACTGTCCTTTGTTTAAAGTGATTGAGGGTTGAGAATTCTATTATTATCTTGTTTTTTTTGTCGAAACTTTCTTTGATAAGCAGCTTTCTTTTGACGTTTCATGACTTGATGTTGTTCTTCTTCCTCTAAAGAACGTATTATTGATCTTTTTTTTACTTGATTTTCATTTTTTAAATTAGTATATTTTGTAACATTTCTTGAATCATTACAGTCATCATTAGTTTTTGATTTTATAAATAATTCACTGTTAACTTTATGTTCACAAAGTTTTACATAAGAATGATCACGTGTAATGTTCATTTCATTACAATAACCCATCTCTATATGTGACTTTGAAATAATATCAGACTGATTTTGTTTTTGAACAGAAGTATGTTTATTTTGTCGAGAGGTGCGCTTGTAAGCAACATTTCTGTCACGAATTGACGTTTTAACTTTAGAAGTAGAAATATTTTCTTCTGCTGATGATAAAGCTGTAGATGTGCTTTGGGGCCTCGTATTTAAAGTTTGCTCTGCACTAATGAATTCATTAGAATCAGCTTTTTTTTGACGTTTTATGATATTTGTGTTATTTTTAGTACATCTTTAATATTCATAAAGTTTTTCCAAAATAATAACTAACTACCAAAATGTTAAAAAACAAAATGTTAAAAAATCAATAATTAAGATTTAAAAAAACAAATATTAATCAATATTAAATAATAATTATTACCACTATAATATAATTATGTACAAACATCAGAATTTAAAAAATCAATATTCTACATTTAGAAATCAAAATAACAGGCAAATGTCCTTTATTCCTTTAAACTTTAACTTTAATTAATTTAATGTATCCTTTAAACTTTAACTTTAAAACTTTAACTTTAATTAAATTAATGTATTTAACTTTAACCTTTAACTTTAATTAATAAAATTAATTAAATCCTTTAAATTAATAAATCAAATAATTCACACATTATATTTACAAACTCTTCCTAATAAATATATATACAAATAATATTAACAAAAAATTTAATTTGTATTTACATGTATTTTAATTTTAATACTTACGTACGTAACGTATGCAATGTACTTTAACTTTTTTCAAATGTACAAAAAAACAAAACAACAAAATTCACAATCAACACTTTCAGAAAAAAATCACTCAGCAAATAACAGCCAATACTTCTTATCGAAACGATACACTTGTCACACTTTGCAAATGGCTGACAGTTGCTGACACTTGTAATATTTTGTAATTTTTCATACCAACCAAAAAAAACTATGCGTTTCACACTGAGGTGAGGTTACGTAGCGAACAAACAATTGTTTGGAAAAAAAGATGCGCGCGCAACAATTTTGAAGCGTCTAAAATGAATCATAAAATTAAATATATTTTATTATTAAAAAACTTTTTATTTATTACAAACCAAATCATAAATAAAAATTATTTTTATCTTAAACTACTTTTGGTTAACTTTTAGTTAATAAATAAATTTTAATTAATTTATTTTAATTTTAATTTTAAAAAAGAGAAAAACGAAAATTTAAAAGTGTGAGGTCACCATCATTATAAAATTCAGCCAATGAGGAACACTCATTATAAAATCAGCCAAAAATCAGCCAATGAGGAAAAAGTTCTACACTTGAAGTTAGCTGCTTTGACATCAGTAAGTAATGTCGTCTCGATTATATCCAATCAAAATAAAGGATTTTGAATTTTATCCAATCAAAATAAAGGAATAAAGGATTTTGAAAAAATAGCCAATCAAGAAAAAGTTCTACACTTGAAGTTAGTCGATCTTACGCACCTCGTTTTTAAGAAAGGATTAGGAAATCTTCATTGTCGATTAAAATTATTGAATGAACAAAATAAAATTGTTCACCCAATTCCGACACATTTTGACACATCAAATTAAAATATTTTGGGGTAAACACAACGTGCACATGTTGCCACGAGGTTTGACTCGGATAATTTCGGAACTGCTCGACTGAAATATTCGGCTAATCTCGGACAGCTTCGTAACCGCTCTACGTCAGTCTGACGTCAGCCCATAGCCTGCTATGGCCTGCTACTAGGCTGGTCATAATTTTTATTATAGTCGATAATACTATTCATAACTAAATTAACAACTTATGTAATTCTTCGATAGTATTTAGTATAATCATCTGGTAATACTTTTTACTATTGCATACTTTCTTACTTATAATATTACAACTTCTTATTGACTATTTCAATTTCTATTACTTCAGAATAATACAAAGTAATAATTTGATTATAAACTTTCTTAAAAATGGTAATATTAATTCATAAATGTACATGATTTCCCCAAATTGCAATCGGTTTTACTAAATACTAATATAATAATACGAAATATTAAAACAGAATCTCTATCCGTGTAATTGAGCAACCAGTACAATTGTCCAAATGCCGTTTGGGCAATCGAGCAAAGGGCTGGCTCAATCGTCCAAATAAATGCTATATTAAAAAATCCTTTTTTACTGGGTGCGAGTATAACTCGCACTTGTCCCATTTTTTTTTATTTTTAGTTAAGAAATTAAAGTCAGAAAACAATCTCTCATTTATTCTCTTAAAATTTCACTCTTCCTTAAAATATTTAATGCCACGTGTTTAAACTAAAAAAAATTAAATTTTTTTTTAAATTAAAAAAAAAATTTTTTTGATTTTTTTTCAAAAAGTTTTTTAAATAATTTTTTTGTCGTCAGACTGTAATAATACACTAGGATACCAATTTTCAGCTCATTAAGTCAAATAATGTAAAAGTTAGGGAAAAAATTTTTTTTTTTAAATTTTTTAGTTTTTCCTTGACAACGCTATGGCTATCATAACATATTGAGTTCTCTATATTTTTCCTGTAATATTCGAGTAAAAATACACCAGCATGCAAAATTTCAGCTCTCCATGTCGAATAGTTTAGAAGTTAAGGAGGGGGAATGGTAACTTTTTATGCATTTTTGGCCAAAAATCTTGTCATTTCCTTAAAAACGCTATGCCCATCACGTCCAATCACATTCGCTATATTTTTCCTGTAATCTACGAGTGAAAATACAAATCTGGACCAAATTTGAGCTCTTTAGGTCAAATAGTTTAGCCGCTAGGGGGGGGGGGGCACGATTTGGCTACGGACACAAGAGTCTCACCAATAGGGTTCCGCCGTTACACCGTAGGTGTACGGAACCCTAAAAAATATATCGTTTTCGATATATTTGAATATCACAGAAAAATATTGCTGATCTTTTATAAAAATGAAAATTTCACTATTTCATACATGCATACATCTTTATTTAATTAAAATGTTAGGGCTTAATACCAATTTATATAAATTCAAATTATGTTTTTGAAAATCTTTCTAAATCTATTATTAGGCAAAATAGAAAAATTGAAAAAACGGGTTTTAACTGTTTTTTTAGTGGTCAGAAAATTGTTTTAATAGAAAATTAAAGGAATATTTTCATTGTAATTAGACTAAAATCGTTGTCGATCATTTTAATAAAAAACTTAATAATTTTAGGTATGATTTTGCAAGCTATCTGAAGTATCAATAAACAACAAGCAGTCAAAAGCAACTACACTGAATAAATTTTGGTGCATGAGAACCGCCAAAATTAAAGTAGCTCTTGCATTTCTGTCTTTGACTATTATTCATGACCCTCCCTCCCCTTTAAAATGGCACGTTGTTTATTGATGACCCCTTTAGCCCTGTGTCACTAATGAAAGTTTTTATTTTAAAGGCACAAAATTACTAATTTTAGGCAAAAAAGAGTGAAAGTATCTACTGTTACGTACCTAACTCTCAATTTTTTCACTTTAAAGAAATAATTAATAAAATTCATTAATTATTCTAAAACAAATGATACTTACAAATGAAGAATTTAACTTTACTAGTGTTAAGTGAATGTTAAATTAAATTAAATAAAAGTTTTTAATTTTTCACTTAATAATTATATTGAATAATTTATTAATAAATAGTAAAGAAATTAATCATGTTTGTTCTGGCAAAATAAGTGGTAAGTCTGACTGCACTATGCATCTGTAAAACCTTGAACTCTTGTTCATGGCTGCCTTATACAGGACCTCACGATTTGATAATTTTATAATTTCGTTTTCCAGATAGCTTACAAAATCATTTTTGACAGCATTTATTTAAAACAATACTTTTAGATGTGATGAGAATGTAAAAATGGTATGGGTGATTTTCAAATAACTGATTTTTTTAATCAGACATTTTCCCGTTAAAATAGTGAACAAAATTTGACTTTTTTTTACATATTTCAGTACATTTTTGTTATTTTTGTTTTTTGTTCGAAAGAAAACTACTCGGAAAATTTTTACGTTATGACATATATAAATAGGGTGCTAAGATTGTTAATATCTTTTTCCGTGCTTTTTACTGCTCTCTTACGGTGTACGCATGAGTTATTACCATGCATGCACCGAAAAATCCCGTGCCTAGACGTCCTTTCTTGGTGCTTTACACTGTGTTCTGACCTGTCACTTAGAACTGAATATTACTTAATATTCAGTTCTTTAAGAACAGACTTCCAGTAAGTGGTTAAAAAAAGAATTGTCAAGAAAAATAATTTTAATTGTTATTTATCTTTGTGGACATGCAAATATCAGTTCTTTGAAAACCACCTATGAGGCATTTTACGTGAAATGTCCTGAGTTGAAATTTCAACTTCTTGAAAAAATTGAAACTCAGGGAATTTGTTGTTCTATCAAGTGGAAATGTGCCCCAAGAACTTTTTTGATTTTTTCGAAAATTTGGAGGGGGTAGAGGGGGGTCAATTTGACTAGTTTTGCTAATACCGGCTAGTTTGTAAATTTTTTCCGAACAAAATTTTAATGAGAAAAATTTTGTAGAATATGCTTCTGAAAGGTTTTTTTGTCCTCTTTCCAATCGTGAATTCTAATTTTTATTATTTTAAAAATTTACCCAAATTTTTTATAATTAATATTTAATTTTCAATTTCCCAAAAATCGGTCCGTTTTATTTGAAAATAAATTATTCCAAACGAAAGCTGAGGTTTTTTCCTATCGGCATGTAAATTTGCAGAATGCCCTTTTTTTGAGTTATTAAATTTCAAAGAATAAATTGCGGCGCGCTGCGTCGCAGTTGCACTGAGCCGCGTGGCTCCCGGCATGACGCAAGGCGACCGCGCCGCAAAAAAACCTTTTAGAAACATATTCTACAAAATTTTTTCCATTAAAAGTATGTTCGGAAAAAATTCACAAAGTAGTCAGTGTTAGCAAAATTGGTCAAATTGACCCCCCCTCTACCCCCACCAAATTTTCGAAAAAATCAAAAATGTTTTTTGGGGCACATTTCTACTTGATAGAACAACAAATTCCCTGAGTTTCAATTTTTTTCAAGAAGTTGAAATTTCAACTTAGGACATTTCACGTAAAATGCCTCCTATGTGCATAAAAGATTTGTCACGACGACAACTTCGACACAAAGTTTCTCAAGCTGTTCTTCAACATTCGTTCTTATACAGAATTTCAGAAGACCTCCCTCGTGTAGAAAACTCGTTTTCGACAAACAACTTGTTAAATTCGCCTGAAAATGTTTTCAATGAGTCAACACTTGATAATAAAATGGACGTAGATGACGAATCTGATTGTTCTCAATCAGTTCTTTCCAAACATTTGTCGAATCTTACACCGGATGAAACAATAAATATGGACAACATTTATGTAAAGCATGCCAAATCAGAAAATGACTCCCAAGATATGACTGGGTTTTTATCAACTTGGGCTGCTGATCACAGAATAACTCATTCACAACTTAAACCTTTATTAGCAAAATTAAGGGAACACAATTGCTTCGAAGATAATATACCCAAAGACCCTAGAACATTACTCTTTGGAACCATTTGATGATATAATATTAGTAGGTGTCTATTTTGGATTTGAAAAGCCTAAATTTGAAGAAGAATTTTTAGAAGACTTTCTTGCAGAGGTTGAGAGTTTATGTGATGATGGTCTTGAATGTCGAGGACAAATTCTTACCTGCGAAATTGTTTGCATCATTTGTGATGCGCCAGCTAAATCGTTCCTTTTAAATATTAAGGGATATAAAGCCTATTACAGCTGCCCTAAGTGCGTCATACGGGGAAAATATAGTAAAAATAAAGTGTGTTTTCCAGACTCAGATAGAAATTATAGAAAGCGAACTGACGCTGATATCCGGTATCGTTTACATAAGAAACATCAATTAGGATGCTGTTGCTTGCGGCGGATTCCGAATTTCGATCTGGTCAATAAAATATTATTGACCAAAATATTATTATTATGTGGAATACCACATGATTATATGCATCTCGTGTGCCTTGGCTGCATGAAAAGATTAATATACTTTTGGCTAGTTTTTCGTTCAAAACGTCGTTTACGCAGGTGGGAAGTAAAAAAGATATCATCGCGTTTATGGAAGATCCGAAAATATGCTCCGAATGAATTCGCAAGGAAATCTAGGTCTTTAAAACAATTAAAATATTGGAAAGCCACTGAATTCAGCCAATTTCTTCTATATTCAAGAACTATAGTTTTAAAAGGAGTTTTACCCGAGAACGAGTATGTGCATTTCAATTCCTTTCATATTGCTATTAGGATTTTGTGCAATAAAAATTTTGCGAAGAATTATGTGGATTATGCAGAAAAGTTATTGTCCTATTTTGTGAAGTGTCTTGCCAATTTGTATGGAAAACACAGCGTTTCCTTTAACATGCATGGATTAACGCATTTAACTGATGATGTCAGAAAACATGGATTGCTTGATAAGTTTAGTGCATTTAAATTTGAAAATTATATGCAAAACCTTAAAAAGTGGATAAGAAAAGGTAAGTGGATAAGAAAAGGTGATAAACCTCTTCAGCAACTAGTGCGAAGATATTTCGAATTCAAGAATAAAAGCACAAACCTTGTCAAGTCTCATGAAAAAGGAATAACGATCAATAATCGATCAATTCACTACGATGGACCATTACTTGATGGATGTTGTTCCCCTCAGTACAAAAAATCAACAATTTCAGGATTCGAGTTAAACGTTTCAAGGATAGGCGACAGTTGTTTTGGTTTAGTCAAAACACATTATTATGGTTTCTAACATTGCTCATTCTGCTTATTCTAATCAATTAGTCATCATTGGCAGAAAATTCAAAACACTGTGCAATTTATATACTAAACCATGTGAATCGTCTGTGGTTGGTGAATTCTTAGGCAAAGAATTATCTGATTTACGCATGTGGCCGTTAAAGGATTTAGTAAAGAAATATATGATTGTACCAGCAAACCAAAATGAATTTATTATTTCCCTATTGTTACACACTGATTAATTTCAATATGTTTGGAAGTATAGATTAATCACGAATACTAGGCTACTTATAGTTTCTATACTGTCGGACGCTGATTGATTCTGATTTTTTTGAACTTAAAGCGTAATGAATTAATTTAAACGTCATCGTCAAAACATTGTATTTTGCAAACAAATAATGTACATTTCAGTTAAGGAGTCAGTACTTAATGGTATCATCGTTGAAATATTTTACATAACACGAAGAAATAGAAACGCTTTATAAATTATAGAAAAATTATATTTTCTATAATCCAAGATCCGATTTAAAATAATTTAGTTTTTTCTTTTTCTACGTTAATAATCAACGGTTGTTAGTTAAAATGAATCAATTTTTCTGGTCGACAAATTTTACGAAGAAAATAAATTGATTTTCTGATTTAATATGAAATTTTGTTTTACAATTATAAAAAAATGTTTGTGATTTATCATTCTTCTTTTACGTTCATTATGTATATTAGTTTTGCGATTTATGTAAATAATAAATATTATAGTTTTTCCGTATTTTGTAATAATTTAATTTTTATTTTTAAACGAATTTTTTTCAATCAGCTAATCCGCTCCATCAATCTTGTTGAATTTGTTTCCCGTACCATATTTCTCTCAATTCCGAAGTTTTCATGCTAAATAGTATATTAAGCAACAAGAGGAGAAAGGCAGCCATTTCTTTACGGTGATTTTTGTGACACGAGTGGAGGTCGAGGGCGCCGTAGGCGCACCGAGACCGGAACGAGTGTCACAAAAATCATCGTAAAGAAATTGGCTGCCTTTATTCTCGTGTTACTTACGATATTTTTTATTCCTAATGCACAAAAGCGGCGATTTCAGATAGCAGACGACAGGGAGTAAAAGTCATTCACTTGTTCGATTTGTATGAAAATGGCGGCCGATTTCTCCCTTGGGCAAGAAAAATGCATGTGAACAGCTAATTTTCTTGCCCTTGGGAGAACACGGCCGCCATTTTCATACGGTCGAAGAAATGAATGACTTTCCTCCCTGTCGGCTGCTATCAGAAAGCGCCGTTTTTGTGTATGTGGGATAAAAACCTATTTTGATTCGTCACTCATCTTCTCTTCTAGACGTGGATATTGCAAACTGTATTACACCCTTGGATGCTGCTCCTCGATTAGTCGACAAGTTTGGTTCATATACTAGACCGGTTTAAGTCCGAGATACCAAAAGTAAAAACGCACCAGACGTTTCAGATTCATAATAATCATATTTTGAATAATATTTATAACGCAGCAATAACATCACCGGGAGGGAATAAGTAACTTACCTTGCTCTTATTGATATGAGGGCTCGCTTTCGGTAAAATCACTGAGGGAAAAAATAACTTTTCCTTTCGCTTTACGGTAAAAAAATGATGTGCTGCTTTCTGTTTGTGTGTTAGAAAATTATGTTTCTGTATAAGTATCTCTTAAATTGTTTCCTACTCCTTGCAAGCCAAGTTGTATACATTTTTTTAAATTTTCTCTCTGTCCAGAAAAACAGTCGAGTTTGATATTGTGTCATTGCTGCCTGGACATGAACGATTAATTTCTAGACATCACTGAGTAATTCATAGACAGGAATGGTTTCTGTCCAGAAAACAAAGAGTACTGTCTAAATACAAAATTTACAGCACCTAGTAATGTTTATTTTTCTCAGTATATTTACAAAAATTTTAGATTCTTAAATGTTTAATATCTCCGCCTGATATAGACGAAAAATGTCCAATAAACGCTAAGAATATGCATTTGAAAAATTTCTACAAAACTGGAGAGAAGATTGGTTGGTCTCCTAATATGTTTTTGAAGTCATGTGCAAAAAAAGTTTACTAGTAAAATTCAAAGTGTTTTAGTAAAGTATTCGAGCCGCAACATATTTACATTTTAATTTAAGGGGTTACGCCACCCTGAAATTTTCAAAAAATTGATTTCTTTTTTATTGCTTAATTTCAAAGTTTATATTCTAACGAATATTTTGAGATGTCTCCGAAGATAACGTCTCACTAATTACAAAAGTTATGGTCATTAAGTCGGTTCTACAATGGACGCGTTCGTATGTGAACGTGGACGTGCCGCGCTCGTGCTGACGTCATGAACGTGCTTGAAGACAAGTGTTGCCAACTGTTTAAACTAGACTTGTTTAAATTTGTGTAAAAAAAATCGAAATGTCAGAAATAAGTATATTAGTAATTAAGAATGTTAAGTAAAAATTAATTTCTGATTAATTTCTGTAAATTAATTTCTAATCTTGAAAAGTGTATATTAGTTACTTATATTTGAAGTATGTATTGAATTTCGTACAGAACAAAGTGAGGTTAGGATATTAATAAAGTATAATTGATTAAGTTATAATTTTCAATTTTAATTAATACTAATACTAATTTTGGAATTATATTAATAATTAATTTTAATTTAACTTAAATTAAATTTTGGACAAAAAAAATTGGTCGTAAACAATTTATTTCTGACATTTTATTGTTGTTTTTTGAAAAATATATTATTATTACTGAATATTAAATTTTCAATTTCAGTAAACTGTAATATGGTCTTCCTACGATTTTATTAATGTTATAATTATTCGTTTTGTTAAGAACCTACTTGAATATTTAATTAAATAATAATAAAAATGTTAAGTTAAATAATAAAAGGGATTCAAAATGATGTAATAAAAACTTTACAAATGATATTGTAAATTAGCAATATTTATTTTTTTTAAGAAGTTTTTTCTTGCAAATGTTATTTTAAATTAGCAAAACTTCTCGCAAATTTTTTAAATAAAATTTGCAATTTTAAAAATAATAGAATTTAAAAATTTTTAATTAAAATTTTTTTTCATAAAAATAAAATATGAATTGGAATAAAGATTATTATTATATTAGTTGTTTAATTTCAAAAAGATTTGAATTTGGAATTTTTAAAAATTTTAATTCATATGGAAAAGTATTAATAATTAAATATTTATTTAAAAAAAGAGTTATTGATGTTTGCAAATAATTTTACAATTAAAGAAATTCATAAATAAATGTAACGGTACATTTTTTTGAGTAAAATTTTTTCCTTTATTTTATAAAAAATTAAAAGTTTTCAGTTTCATTTTCAATTAAATTTTCTAATTTAAAAATATAATTCAGAAACTCTTTTTTCCTTTATTTTTAAAAAAAATTGAATTTTATTAAAGTAATTGTAATTAAGAAATACAAATGATGCAAATTATTTCCTTACGAAAATTGACAATTTTCTACAAAAATATTAAGAAACGGGAATATGTAATGTTATTTTTTACAAAGAAAATAATCAGTTTGTGAACAATATTGTTATTGGGAAATATGAATTAGCATAAAATTGGTATATTTCTTAATCATAATTTTTTAACAATTAACAATTTTATAATATTTTTTATAAATAAAAAGTTATTAAATTTGCATAATTTATATCAGTCAAACGAAATTTGTTATAAAAAACATATAATAAACAAAATTGAATTTTCTAATTTTCCAATTTTAAATAGTATTTTATTATAAATCATGAAAAATACTTTTATATTTCCGATTTGTCAAGCAATATGTTTTAAAGGAAAAAAAACAAAAGCATACACAAAAACTAACTTCAAAGTATGGACAGACAGAATGAAAGAATAAAATACGAAGATTATTATAGTTAATTCTATTATTTAATTCATAAATTTTGCTTCTAAATGAATTCTTAAAATATATAAAAGAACTTTTTATTAAAAATTCTACAAAAAATTTTTATTATTACATTATGAAGGAAGTGAATTGTTATAATAAAATTTTTGAATCGAAAAATATTATTTAAAGGATCATAAATATTTTAATTGAAAAGATAATGCGTTTTTAAAATAATAACATTCAAATACTGGAAGTTAACACTATTGAAGATGAAATGTGAAATAAATTTAACGAATTGTTGAAAAAAAATTTGATCCTGTTTTTTCCTTTTTAATTTTCAAGTTTACGCTCAATTATATTTTCAATTTCGTAAAAACATTATCGTTTATAACAATATGGTATTCTATCCCAAGCTCGCTTTATTTCTGCCAAATAATCTATTGTTCGGCAATCAATAGCTTTATCCTCTTCACCTGATGAATCGTCGTCAACTGAAATATTATTAAAAACATTAAATATAAGTATCGATATTTCTAAAAAATACATTACAAATTAATAAACATAGAAAAATGTTACTGTGAGTTATTGTTATTTTATAGATTGAAGTTAGACAATTTTTTTTATAAATTTTACATATAAAATTCAAATACTTGTCATTAAATTGTCATCAATGTCAGGTTCTGGAGCATCATTATTGTCTTTTTGACCAAACTCATCGTCGTCTTCATCTGTCCATATGTCGTTCGCATTTTCATTTTGTTTTTTTGATCTTTTAATATTACTCCTTGTTCTGTTGTGAATAAAATGTTATAAGTTATTATTACTTATAATAAATAACTAAATTCAAATTTTTAATATGAATAATATGAGTGAAATATGCTTTCTAATTAAAGACGGTAACTTTATGGTAAACAATTTTTGACAAAAGTCTTTCCCAAATTGTATTCATTATACAGGTTATAATATCAAAATAAGTAAATTTATAATATTAGAAAAATAGGAGAAATACACTGGGGCCAAAAAGTTTCAGTACTTATACTTACTTTCAGTATTTATGTAAAAATAGATGTAAGAGCTATCAAAGTAGGATCATTTTAAAGTTCAATAAATTTACAGTCAAATAGGCTAAGATATAACCAATTTAATAGGGTAAATATTAAAAAAATAATTCTTTAAAGTTGCCAGTTAAAGATTTTTTGTGAAAATTGTGATTTTGAAATCTGGAATTCAAGCGTACGCCAATTAAAGAATTTTTTTTAAGTTTTGATAGTTGCACAATAAAAAAGGTACAAATTTCATTCTTTAATTTTAGACCAAAATCATTCACATATATTAAGTATTTTCTTCAAATTCTATAAAAATAATATCTCTTGCTCTAAATTTTTTGAAGAATAAAAATTGCAAATTCGTCGTTTTCATTCACTTGTTCTATCAAATAACCACACTTTTGAAAAATATAGAACCTCTTCATCTTCAGAAATTTAAGATATTTACATGAAATTTATTCCTCTTCTTATAATTTTACAAATTTTAATTCTATCATTATTCCTTATTTTCTTTCTAAGTGACTTTTTTTTATTTTAGAATAACAAAAAGGTGCATATTTTTCAAAAATATGGTTAATTGATAAAACAAGTGAATGGAAACGACGAATTTGCAATTAATATTCTTTGAAAAATTTCGAGAGCAAGAGAAGTTATTTTTATTGAATTTGAAAAAAATACTTAATTTAATATATGTGAATTATTTTGGTCTAGAATTAAAGAATGCAATTTGTACTTGATATTGTACAACTATCAAATCTGAAAAAAAAATTTCTTCAATTGGCGTGCACTTGAATTCCAGATTTCAAAATCGAAATTTTCACAAAAAATCTCTAACTTTAAAGAATTATATTTTTAATATTTACACTATTAAATTGGTTATATCTTAGCCTATTTGACTCTAAATTTATTCAACTTTAAAATGATCTTAGTTTTATAGCTCTAACATCTATTTTTACAGAAATATTTGAATTTAAAGTGAAGCGAGCAATTTAAAGTAATCAGTACAAATGTACTGAAACTTTTTGACCCCAGTGTATAATAAAATAAAAACAATTGACAAATAAATTTATAATTACTCGACATGATCTGCGACGGTTTTATAAAACTCCATTGATTCGTAATATGTCCAATCACTAATTTTTTCAGTCGCACCAGAACCAGATGGAACGTATTTGACAACTTTTCTTCGTTCATCTGTATATCTATCTTTTAAACGTTTCCACAACCTTTTCGCTCTATCATCTGTATGTAAAAATATATAAATATAATGCATTACTTAAAACTTTTTAATTTTACACATATTGATATGAAATAAATTAGTTAAAAACATTTTATTAACTTATTCAAAGTACTCATATTTTCAACAAAAAATAAAAATATTGGATTAAAAATCTATTTGTATAATAAATGTATTTTTTCATTTAAATATTTATTATTTTTACATATTCAATTTTTGTTATTGCGCTTACTCTGTCTATAACTTCAATCCAAGCATTTTTTTTAGAACGTTATCTACATAAAGATCGGACCATTTATCGTAAATACATTCGTATTCTGAAATTATTTGAATAAATATATCAGTCTCGTCAATTTCCTCCATTTTTTAAATACTTTTAGAAATAAACAAACTAAAGTTGTCAAGAAATTAAAAACATTCAGCTCGGCAAGCATAAAACATTTGATTACTAGAGAGGAGACCTGATGATGTTTTATACACATATAAAGAATATGATTTCTCCTTTACCTTGCAACACAGGAGTGTGAAAGTACCTTTAGGCTATTATTGTTCATTTTCATTTCCAGATTGTGTACAGACAGTGTTTCATGTTTATTTAATTGTATTTTCCATTTGTTGATTTTAAAGTTTAAAATTTATCTATAACTATTGCTGTAATTTATATTGATTTTGTCTGTATATTTAAAAATCGTGTGCTTTCTTGAAAGATAGAATTTCATTTTTTTAGTAAAAGAAACTTTGAATTTATTTTTAAAGAGGTTAAGGAATTCCACTTTTTTGAAGAAAATTTCGTTCCACAATGATTATCATGGTTATGCATTTGTTTTCAATTATTTCTGCGTGGTTAAATGTTATTAATTTGTACTTGCGATGGTGTCGAATTAAGTCTCGATTTCGTCGCTGGTGGGTGAAGCCACATATAAGGCTATTCAAGTTGGGTGGGGGAAAATTCAAGATGGATGCTAACTGGTGCACAAACATTGTATAGAAAGTGTATGGGATAGAGTCTAATTTTTTAAATATCTCGCTTAAACGAAATTTTTAACCATAAGTTTATTAGGATTTTATGTTTCATTTTTAAAGAACTATTTTTTGCAATAATAAAATCAATAAAAAAATAAAATCGATTTTTATTATTACAAAAAATAGTTCTTTAAAAATGAAACATAAAATCCTAATAAACTTATGGTTAAAAATTTCGTTTAAGCGAGATATTTAAAAAATTAGACTCTATCCCATACACTTTCTATACAATGTTGGTGCACCAGTTAGCATCCATCTTGAATTTTCCCCCACCGAACTTGAATAGCCTTATAGCCGAAGAAATGCGTGAAGTTTTTGGTGCTTATCGAACTTTATTTTTGTATTTTATTCAAAACGACCATGAAGAATTTAAGAAAATGACCCGAATGACACCAGATCAATTTAATCTTTTATACGGCATGATTGCACATAGGCTGCAAAAGTTTAGTATTAGACGACCATTGCCAAAAAGACTTAGATTGATTGTGACGTTAAAGTAAGTAACATAAAAAATAAACTTTAAGTATGGAATTTTTTATTGATATTTTACTCTCTTGTAGAATTATTATATTTCAAATCATTTAAGAAATTTTTTCATAATTAAATATTCAGGAAGAAGTAATAACTTTGTTTAAATGATAACGATGACTTCGAATTTCGTAACTCAGATAAAATTAAAATTTTCAAAGACAATATTATCAACTGTTTTTTTTAAGTTATTTACTAGTCGTTCTTCTTTAATTTTGTTTTTTCTTACCTTATTTTAAATTCATACACACAATTATTGAAATTAATTAAACAATTATCACTGAGTGGTTATTTTCCGTTAAAATTGTACTTATTTCTTTATTTTGTGTGCCAGAAAAATCTTCAGGGGACTTTCTGGTCAAGAATTTTTGAAAATTTAATTTTTATAACTATAAATTGCTTCAATAACGCATTTTTCTTATTTTTCGAGAAAAATGTGTATAAAAAATTGTAAAACATTAAAGAAGTTGTTTTTGAAGTTTAAGGTCTAGGAAAAACGCTCCATGAAAAAAATCCTGTTTGAATTTCAAATTTATGTGCAATAGATAATAAGTAACAATATTCAATAGAAATTTTTTGTAGTAATTGTACAAAATATTTTACAATTAAAGTGTTTTTACCAATTCTGCACCAGAAAGTTACCTCAATAAAATCGATATGAATTTCAATCGAAATTTATGATTTGAATTCAACTGAAATTGAAAGTCAGTGATTTCATTCAAATATGTTTAAAATACGTTTAATAACAATTTTGTTTACTAACAATTTTGATTGTAAAAATTTATCTATTAAATACTTTTTCTCATAATTGTGGCTAAATTGAAAGTGAAATAAAAAAGAATTAATAAAATTCTATCTAGTTCTTCTAATGGTTAGTCTAGCTTTTGACTTTTTGAAATTTAGATAATTTAAGTTTTGACGTATTAAAATTTTCTCAAATAATAAAATTAATAATAATAATATATTAATTTTACAGCTATTTAGCACATGGATATAGTAATAGAACAACAGCAAATTATTTCCGAATTGGTCATTCTACTACTTACAGAATAATCCACGAAGTTTCTTCTGTTATTTGGGATTGTGTATCACCTCGATATTTAAGAATGAAGGACTCATTTGACTGACAAATTGTGGCCCGAGGATTTTTTGAAAAATGGAATTTTCCAAATTGCTTGGGTGCCATGGATGGCAAGGAAATTCGAATTAAAAAACCACCTTTCTCCGGTTCAATGTTTTTTAATTATAAAAAATTTTATAGTTTTAAACTTTTAGCCACATGCGATGCACACTATCGGTTTACCTGGATCGACGTTGGAGATTACGGTAAAATTAGTTTTGAAAATTGTACTTTTCTAGAATAGTCAGTGTTGCTATATGTCAGAGATTTTTATTAGAAGTAGTGGAAAAAATTACATTCTTTAGAATTTATAAGAAAAAGTCTAAATTTTGGTGTCTTTTTTGTTTGCCTAATAAACTATAAAATTACCACGAATTCTAAAAAAAACTTCAATTTGTTCTATTTCTGAAAATTATTTATTTTTTCATATTATGTAATTATTTCAAAAGTTTTAATGCAACTATCTTGATAAATAACAAAATTCTTCACAGAAATTCAATTATTTTTAGGAATTGTAATAAAATTCTTTGAAAAATTGAATTATTTTTATAAATAACTATATTCATCACAAGAATTCAATTATTTTAAATAACAATAAAATTTTTCACCATACATTAAATGATTTTCAAAAATTGTAATAATTATTGAGAAGAATTTTTGATACAATACTACGAAAACATTAAATTATTTTCATAAATAATAAAATTTCATACAGGAATTTAATTACTTTCATAGCAAAATTTTAAATATTTGTAATACAATTTTTAAAATATTCCTCGAAAAATGCAATTATTTTAAAAAATTTTATTAAAACTTGACGAAAGATTTCAATTATAAGAAACATTCAATTATTCAATAAAATTATAAAATTCTTTGCAAAAATTCAAATATTTTCATAAATAACTTTTAATTCGTTGCAGAAAATAAATTATTTTCAGAAAATTTTAGGTAATTCTGCAGAAGAATTCAATTCTCTTGATAAACAAGAAAATTCTTACCATAAAATCAATTATTTTAAGAAATTACAATAAAATTCTTTTCCAAAATTCTATTATTTTGATAAATATCAAAATTCATTACAAGAATGCAATTCTTTTGAAAAGTAATAAAATACTTTGCAGAAATGAAATTATTTTCAAACATTTTTAAAAATTCTATTATTTACAAATTTTTTATAAATTTCTTCGCAATAGTTTAATTATTTTCAATAAATAATAAATTTTTTTTACAGAGATTGAATTATTTTCAAAAATAATTCTCGTAAAATTTTCTAATAAAAGTTGATTTAAAAATGAATGTCAGTAAAAATTTTGTATTTGAATATTTATTATTCAAATTACTCAAATATTTTAATAATATTTGAATATTAAAAAGATTTAGCATAAATTTTAATAAATAATTAAATTTTTAAAAGGTTTCAAATTAAATTCTATGAAAATTTTAACTTTTCATACTTATAATCAACAATTTTGTAGATTTAAGTTTTTCATAAAGTTTATTTGTATTTTTTCCTGAAATTATTTGAAGTGTTTATTTTATAATACATATTAAATTGAAGAATTTCTGAATAATTGAAATTTAGTAAAATTAATTGTAAACAAATGGATGTGAAAATTCTCAAAGAATATTTTCAAAATTTATATAAGATAATAATTGATTTAAAGAAGAATTTTATTTAAAACTTCTAAAAAATAATAGTTGAATTAAGATGGTGAAAATAATTTTAAAAAAATTGCAGTAAAAATATTTTGATTATATAAAATAATGATCTTATTACTCGGTTATCTTCAATTTATTATAACTTATATATTCTTATAACTATACAAATTCTTATAAGTTGTTAATTTTTAAAAAGGTTTGAATTTGAAATTTTTGAAAATCTTGATTCCTATAGAAAAATAATAATCATTTAATATTTATTTAGAAAAGAAATCGTTAATGTTTTTGAATAGTTTTGCAATCGTTTTTAACAAATAGAAATTTTGTCAATGTTTTCTCCAAAATAAATTAAAAATGTCTTAGACAAAATTTGATTTATAACATGTTTTTACTTAAAACTTGTACTTTGTTTATGAACTGAAATTGAGAAGCAGAAAATGTGCAAATTATTTTCTACATTCTAATTTTAATAATAATTTCAATATGTCCAACGATTTAATTTTTTATGTTAAAAAAAGTTTAATATTTTTGCAGAATTTACATTTGTTAATTACAGTCAGGTCCCCATACTGTTAGATTCCAAACTGTTATGTCCTCAGTAGTGTTATGTTTTTGCATAACCTCCAAATTCAGAAGTGTTAGGTGACGTCACGTTACGTCACCAATTTTCAGGGTCGTATTCTTAAGCCCAAAGAAAAGGGGGCATAAATACTTCTAGGCCAAACTTGAGGTGTATATATTTACGTTCCTGAAAGGTGCGCAGTAGGCATACTTTGAGCACATAACAGAGCTGAGTCTAGAGGAGTGGGAAATTTCTGGAAATGTAACAGTATGGGGACCCGACTGTACTTAAAACGTTTGATACAAAACGCTAATGTTTTTAGAAACAAAGAAATAATGAATAATAATAATTATTTGAAAAATAAAGATAATATTATTAAATTAAAAAATAGTAAAAAAATAAAGAAGTAGGTATAATATTATTTATTAAAATATATCAAAATAACAAAAGCCTGCCCAAAAGTCTGACTTCAAGTGTAGACAGACTGGACAACGATTATTATAATTAAAATAATAATAATAATTGTTCTCAGGAATACAATTATTTTTAAAAATGTTAAAGAAATTCTTCAAAAAGTTTTAATTTATTTTTAAAATTTTTTGTATAAATAATAAATATATATATATATATAGGGGAGAGGGCCCCAAGGTGGTCAGGGCCCTAAGGTGGTCACCCTAAGAAAATTTTTGTATATTAGTTAGTATCTTCAAATGTTTTTTGTTATTGTTATTATTTGAGAAGACAAAGATTTTAGTAAAGTTTTGAGGTAAATAGTCGTATGAGTCTCTTTGTAACGTGAACGTCGTAAAATTTCTGTTTTTAAATGATCGAGAAATTTTTTTCTCAGGGTGTTAAAATCATCGAAATTAACCATTTTAAATTAGTAAAAATCGTTATAATTATCTTTATATATCGTACAATAATATTCCAAGTGAATATAATTAATATTGTGCTTTAAACAATTTTTTCATTAACGTTTAAAAAATTGTGTCTTGGCCCTAAGGTGGACACTTTTTTGGCCACAAGGTGGTCACTTCTGATTTTTTATGAATATGTGTTTATACGCCATATTTAGCAACATTTATCACTGTGAATGTGAATTTTATCAATTTTTAAGTTTTATGATGAATAATAATGAAATAGAATTATTTTCAAAATTTTACCTATCTAATACATACACAAAAAGTATCATTTTTGACGAAAGGACAAAGTGCAAAAAAAATATGTAATATGTTTCTGTGATCCTGAAAAACAATTAATATTTAATAAACAACTTAGTAATACGTTTTTTACATTTTTTTAAAACTTTTTTAGTGAATTTTTGTATGGTGACCACCTTGGGGCCACTTTTTTAAAAGTCGAATTTTCAACTTTTTTTAAAAAGTGCCATAACTTTTTTTTTATTAATGAAATAAAAAAAAACTTTATGATAGGAAGTTAGGTAATAAGATAAAGTTTCAAACGCCGTATTATTGACCTTTATATATAATTCCATTTAAAATCTACAGTCGTTCAAAAGATGGGTGACCACCTTAGGGCCCTCTCCCCTATAATATATATATATATATATGGGACATTCCACGTCAACACGGACAGAGCTCTAAACAAAAATTGCTTTGATGGATTTAAACGTTCTAGGGCTTAAAAGATTTCTACGTTCATGTACTTTAAGATGCCGATGGGCGTTTTTTGCAAAATTCCATTTCCGATGCCAATAGAACTGTCAAAAGTCAAAAGGTCCAAAAATCTCAAAATACTTTTATAAATTAAAAGCAAAAAACGAGGTAAATTATTCTGTAACTCATTCTTTATCAGTTTTTAGGGTTCCCGAATATAAATCTAAAGTTTTTTTTTAAAAATCCAAAATGGCGAATTCAATATGGCGGACAAAATTCAAATTTGATCAGATTCGATTAAAACTTGTTACTCGGGGGTTTTTAGGGTCGCTGATTACGAATCTGAAGTCACTTTTTAAAAATTCAAAATGGCGGATCCAATATGGCGGAAAAAATTTTCAAATTTGATCCGATTCTCTTAAAACGTGTTACTCGGGGGCTTTTGGGGTCGCAGATTATGAATATGAAGTTACTTTGTAGAAATTCAAAATGGCGGATCAAATTTTTTAATTTGATCAGATTTAATTAAAAAGTGTTACTCAGTGGTTTTTAGCGTATCTGATTATGAATTTGAAGTCTCAAACACAAAGTAACTTCATATTCATAATCTGCGACCCCAAAAGCCCCCGAGTAACACGTTTTAAGGGAATCAGATCAAATTTAAAAAATTTTCCGCCATATTGGATCCGCCATTTTGAATTTTTAAAAAGTGACTTTAGATTCGTAATCAGCGACCCTAAAAACCCCCGAGTAACAAGTTTTAATCGAATCTGATCAAATTTGAATTTTGTCCGCCATATTGAATTCGCCATTTTGGATTTTTAAAAAAAAACTTTAGATTTATATTCGGGAACCCTAAAAACTGATAAAGAATGAGTTACAGAATAATTTACCTCGTTTTTTGCTTTTAATTCATAAAAGTATTTTGAGATTTTTGGACCTTTTGACTTTTGATAGTTCTATTGGCATCGGAAATGGAATTTTGCAAAAAACGCCCATCGGCATCTTAAAGTACATGAACGTAGAAATCTTTTAAGCCCTAGAACGTTTAAATCCATTAAAGCAATTTTTGTTTAGAGCTCTGTCCGTGTTGACGTGGAATGTCCCATATAATATATATAATATATAATAAAATATATAATAAATAATATATATCTATATAAATAAGAATAATAATAAATATATATATAAATTTTAATTAAATTCCTTAAACGAAATTGAATGTTTTCAAAAGTTGTTAATTAAAGTCTGCATAAAAATTAAATTTTAAAAGAAACATTCAATTATTGAATAAATTATTTATTCTTGTATTTAAATAATTGAGTTTTCATAGAATTCAATTATTATTTTTTCTACTTTAAACTAACAATTCTGTAAAATTAATTATGTTGATAAAGTTTAACTGAGTAATAATTGAAGCCGCGCGTCGAAGAGGGATCTAACTCATTTTTTGTCAAATTTTAACTATATAGAAAAAAATATTGTATTAAATCTCCTTTTTAAAATTCTGAAATAAAAATTACATAATTATAATATTATAATACCTAATATTATAATTATAAATTGTCTATCGTGGAAGAGGAATCTAACTCTTTTCGATTGTCAACTTTTTTAAGAAAGGTTATAAATAATCAGTGTGGTTAAGTAACATAAAATAACATAAAATGCCTCGAAAAAGGAAGAGTAATCCTTCAGAATGGAAAGATAATAAAAGAAAAAAATTAAAAGATGCGGGAAAAGCATATGAAACACGAAACAGAAAGCCAAAAGAAGAAAAAAAGGCTTCTGACTATGTAAGTAACAACATTGTGGAAAAGAGATCTATCTAGAAAATAATGTTTTTATTTTTTTTATTTTAATTTATTCACTATAATAAATAAACGTTAAAAAATTATTTATTAAGTAAATTAAATTCAGTTTTTTAATTTATTGCTAATTTTCTTATTTAATTGAAATGTTATATTATTTTCATTTATAATTTTGTCGTAAAAATAAAAAAGTATCAAAATTTTTTTTTTACTATTATCACAAATTATTTTTAAGCATTTATTTATTTTTAGTTTTCTTATTTATATTATTTATTTATATTACAGGATCGGGTTTGTAAATGCAATTATAATGGATGTTCTTTATTAAATAAAGAATTAAAAACAGAACTGTTCCACAAATTTTATGAATCCGCCATATTGAATTCGCCATTTTGGATTTTAAAAAAAAAACTTTAGATTTATATTCGGGAACCCTAAAAACTGATAAAGAATGAGTTACAGAATAATTTACCTCGTTTTTTGCTTTTAATTCATAAAAGTATTTTGAGATTTTTGGACCTTTTGACTTTTGATAGTTCTATTGGCATCGGAAATGGAATTTTGCAAAAAACGCCCATCGGCATCTTAAAGTACATGAACGTAGAAATCTTTTAAGCCCTAGAACGTTTAAATCCATTAAAGCAATTTTTGTTTAGAGCTCTGTCCGTGTTGACGTGGAATGTCCCATATAATATATATAATATATAATAAAATATATAATAAATAATATATATCTATATAAATAAGAATAATAATAAATATATATATAAATTTTAATTAAATTCCTTAAACGAAATTGAATGTTTTCAAAAGTTGTTAATTAAAGTCTGCATAAAAATTAAATTTTAAAAGAAACATTCAATTATTGAATAAATTATTTATTCTTGTATTTAAATAATTGAGTTTTCATAGAATTCAATTATTATTTTTTCTACTTTAAACTAACAATTCTGTAAAATTAATTATGTTGATAAAGTTTAACTGAGTAATAATTGAAGCCGCGCGTCGAAGAGGGATCTAACTCATTTTTTGTCAAATTTTAACTATATAGAAAAAAATATTGTATTAAATCTCCTTTTTAAAATTCTGAAATAAAAATTACATAATTATAATATTATAATACCTAATATTATAATTATAAATTGTCTATCGTGGAAGAGGAATCTAACTCTTTTCGATTGTCAACTTTTTTAAGAAAGGTTATAAATAATCAGTGTGGTTAAGTAACATAAAATAACATAAAATGCCTCGAAAAAGGAAGAGTAATCCTTCAGAATGGAAAGATAATAAAAGAAAAAAATTAAAAGATGCGGGAAAAGCATATGAAACACGAAACAGAAAGCCAAAAGAAGAAAAAAAGGCTTCTGACTATGTAAGTAACAACATTGTGGAAAAGAGATCTATCTAGAAAATAATGTTTTTATTTTTTTTATTTTAATTTATTCACTATAATAAATAAACGTTAAAAAATTATTTATTAAGTAAATTAAATTCAGTTTTTTAATTTATTGCTAATTTTCTTATTTAATTGAAATGTTATATTATTTTCATTTATAATTTTGTCGTAAAAATAAAAAAGTATCAAAATTTTTTTTTTACTATTATCACAAATTATTTTTAAGCATTTATTTATTTTTAGTTTTCTTATTTATATTATTTATTTATATTACAGGATCGGGTTTGTAAATGCAATTATAATGGATGTTCTTTATTAAATAAAGAATTAAAAACAGAACTGTTCCACAAATTTTATGAATGTGACTACAATTCTCAATCAGCCATTCTTCTTTCGTGTATAAATGTCGTTCCAAAGAAGACTCAAAAAATTAAAGAAAGTGATTCTCCGGAACTAACATCTCGTCGAACTTCCACCTATAATTATACAATTCGATTACCTAATGGTGCGATTGAGAAAATTTGTCAAAAAACTTTGTGTGATATTTACGCTGTATCACATAAACGCGTTCAGAATATTCAAAAGAAAATTAAAGAAGGTGTACTGGATCCTAAAGACGAAAGAGGGAAACATTTGAATAGACCACACCGAATAACTGAAGAAACTCGAGAACTTGTTCGAGATCACATCAAACTCTTTCCGCAAATGGAAAATCATTATAGCCGAAACAAAACTTCCACTGACAATCGAATGTATTTACATTCTTCATTAACATTGAACAAAATGTTTCTTTTATTTCAAGAAAAGTACCCAGAATCCGATGTTTCATTTTGGCTATATAGAGATGTTTTTTACAATGATTTCAATTTGAAGATTGGTCTGCCGAGGTCCGATACTTGTAAAACATGCGATAATTTATATGTAAAGCTACTGGCTGCGGAAAATGAAGAAAAAAGAAAAGAAATAGAAGCGATAAGTGAAGCTCATCATATGAAAGCGGAAAATGGTTACATCTCAATGAAAAACGACGGTGAAAATAGTAGAAACAATTCGAATACTGTAGTTTTATGCGTGGATTTACAGCAAGTAATCTTTTTACCTATGTTGACACATTCAAGCGTTTTCTATCAGAGGCAATTGTCCTGTTATAATTTCGCAGTTCATAATCCTTCTACAAATCATGCGCAAATGTTCTTATGGCACGAAGGAATAGCTAAAAGAGGAGCTTCTGATATATCTTCTTGCATTTTACAATATATTAAACAAAATTATCAAAAGTTGAATGAAAATGAAGAAAGGAATTTAATAATTTGGTCTGACAGATGTGTTGGTCAAAACAATAATTGGACAACTATATCTTTAATGATATATTTAATTAATGAAAAGTATTTCACATCAACTGAACAAAAGTTTTTGGTGTCAGGTCATTCCTTTTTGCCTTGTGATCGTGACTTCGCCCTCATTCAAAGAATGGTGAAGAAAGAAACTGCGAAAGTTCCATCAGAACTACTGGAGATAATCGCTAATGCTCGTTCATCAAATCCATTTGAAATAACTTTAATGAAACAGGAAGACTTTTTTGATTTCAGCACTCTCGCCAATAGCATTAAAGCAAATTCAAAATTAAAAGTGACAAAAATTGCATGGTTGCAGCTAAGGAAAGACGATCCAAACAGCATTTATGCAAAAGACTCGCACAATGTTATGAAGCCCTGGGAAATATATCGGATAGTGCCCATTTTAAAAAATGGTAAACCAAAAAGAAAAATTTCTATTCCCCGGATATTACCATTGGCGTATTCAAAACCTTTAGAAATTAAGCCTGAAAAGGTTAATGATTTAAAAGATATGATACAATATCTTTCTCCAATACACAGGGAGTTTTATGAAAATTTGTGGACGACTACGTCTGAATAGAATTATAAAAAGATGTCGCAAGTTTAAAAAAAATGATTCAACATTTCAATAATTTGTTTTGTAAATTGAAATAATAAATAAAATTTATTTAAAATAAATTTTGCAATATTTTTTAAAATTTGTAAATATTTTAACAATAAAAATAGTAAAATATTTCAATAAAGTAACACTTGAAAATTAAATGTTCATTAAAAAAAACTAAATTTCATAAAATGCTTCCAAAAAGGTGATTTTTACTTTTTAATAAATATAAAAATAATAAAAATCCATTTTATATTAAATAGTTTAATAAAAATAAATCTTTTGAATAGAAAAATTTCTCATTGTGGAAGAAGGATCTACGTGAATTCATCAGTTAGATCCCTTTTCCACTGTAAAAAGTAATTTAGCAATTTTTTTCAAGAAATAAAGAAAATATCAAAGAAGCAATATATAGAATAGTTTTCTTTTCCTCTTTGGAAGCATTTCAAACTATTTTTTTTATAAATAACTTAATTTCACATTTTTTCATTTTTCTCGAAATTAACATTATGAAGGTTAGATCCCTCTTCGACGCGCGGCTTCAATTGAAGTAATTGAAAAAGTAAAAATTTCGTCTGAAAATCCGGGAAAAGTAAGGGAGAAATAAGTTTAAATTTTTGTGGCAATCCAGAATAGCTTTTACTTTTAGGATTTAAATTACATAAAATTTTAGGATCTGTAAGCGATGTGTCGGCATTAAAACATACTGATTTTTTCGTCGCACTTGAAAATAATGAATTAGACTTACCACCCGCTGCACTGATACCAGGAACAAATATTGCACTTCCTTATGCTTTTATTGGAGATGCAATATTTCCTTTGAAAAAGTACTTGATGAAACCATTCGATAGAAACCGTCAATTAAATGAGAGACAAAAAGCCTTTAATTACAGGTAAATAATGAAAAAAGTAATAATTTTTCCATCACAATAGAATCGCTAGATGCTACAAATATTTTTTTATAATAGAATTTTACAGATCTAGTAAGAACTACTTTTCTCTTAATATATTAAATGGGCGACACTGGTTCTTAAATTTAATTAATTTATGATGATTGTAAGTTAATTAATTTCGTTATTATTCAGATGTCAGTTGGTCGTTTTACTCCTAATTGTATTGCGTGTTTTTTATGTCTAATTTATTGTTGTCTTTTAATGTATTATACTTTTAGTTTGTATATTTTATTTTTATTACATAAATAATTCAATTTAAGGGTCAGACATTTCGAAGCAATGATTAAAATTAACTATTTTTTTAATTGAGAAGAATTTATAATATAAGCATTAAAAGATTATATAAAGATGGAGACATGCGATGTGGTCCATTTTAGAAGAATCACCCATATAGGGTAAACCAGACAGTAGTTGTCCACCAGCTCAAAAACGTTTAAAAATAATATTTATTTCTATTGCAAATGTATTAACAATAATACTACAAACGTTTAGCAAAAAAAATTGTTTCTGTCTCATATGGATTTGTAGTTATTCAAAATTTAAAAGTGGCCGACTACTATTTAGTTTACCCTATATAAAATTAGTAAAATTAGATGTAATGTTTATTTTCTTGTTGTTTAGATTAGCAAGGGCTAGAAACACAATTGAAGATTCGTTTGGTCTATTAAGCAATAAATGGCTTGTTTTAAAAGACAGTATTGACTTCAAATTGACTAATGCCATCACAATCGTTCAAGCTGTGGTGTGTTTGCACAACTTTCTATTAACAGAAGAATTGTTACTAGATGAAAGAGATAGAAGGTATGAAGAGCATCAAGTTAGACAAGTTGGTGAAAATAATTTAAACGAGGAGAATGATTTTGATATTCCACAAGAAGCAATAGAACAAAGGAATGTACTGGCAGACTACTTTATTTCAGAAGAAGGTGCTTTAAATTAAAAAAAATTTAACCAACTTTTTATTTTTATATTATGACTACTCAATCTCGTTTTTATATTATTGAAAACAATGTTAACTAAATTATTTAGAATCCTATCAAGATTTATGTGGAATAGAAATAACTAAATTATTAATATATTTAAATAGCTTGTATTTTTAATCAACATACAAAAATATTTTTTTTTAATTTAAGTGAAATAGGCTAACGCATTAATTTATAATCGCATTTAGCGTATAGTATATAATGTAAAACCAACAATTAACCTTACTTTTCTAAAAAAAAAATGTTTCCGAAGGTAAATCTTCCCACAAGAAGGCTGTTGATCACATTAATTTATAATCACATTTGGCGTATAGTATATAATGTAAAACCAACAATTAACCTTACTTTTCTAAAAAAATGTTTCCGAAGATAAATCTTCCCACAAGAAGGCTGCTGATCACATTAATAATTTTTAAAAAGTTGTACATTGCAATGTAGAATTAAAAGTGCACTTCTATAATATAAGTTTTCAACAGTTTAGCGCTTAAGGTATTTGTCGCGTAAATTCGTTTTCGTCAGATTTTTTTTAAATTTCACATAATTATTCTTTGGATATTTATCTACAAAATAAGGCCTATTAAAATAAAATTGACCGTCTGTAAATCTCAAAAAATGAAATCAAAGCTTCGATTTTTAACATGTAAGGTATAGGAAAACCATATGAAAACCACAGATTTTTAATTTTTGCACTTATACTAATCGTCAGATTTTTTAGAAAAACTAAAGTTTCATTTATTGAACCAAAATGAACTTTTATAAAAAAAATGAAAATTTTTCACCGTCTTGTTTAAAAGATATTTAACGTCAAACTTGAAAAATTATTTTAACAATTACTGTAAATGACAGGTGAATTCGTAAACGTGGCAATAGCGCTTGTTAAATACTACAGCTTGTCTGCTACTTTTGGCGCGAAATTTTAAAGACGGCCATACGCCAAACTTGCGACGTTGCCACGATCGTTTTTCATGCGAGAGGTTATGAATATACATTGAGAACATCTGTATGTCAAACTGTACGTCCGCAAAAGTTTTTCGGAAACTCGCATTCATAATCGTTTCATAAGTACAGTCAACGGATACAAACTTTTGACAGTGACCAGTCGCGCGACAAATACCTTAATGAAATTTAAAGCAAAACTTACATATATATGAACGTGATAAGTTTTTGTCATCACGCTTTTACATTGACATTTCTTAAAATGATACTTTTCAAAACATCACAGCATGTATACACAATTGTGTTCACAATTGCTAATATATATAACACTAATATCGTATAAATTGGGTTTTTAAATGAATGCCTACATTCTTAATATGGTTATAAATATAAGAAAATTTTCGAAATTTCCATAACAAAGAACAAAATAAAACAATGGTGAATAAAGTTACGATAATTCCATACTTCATAAATTATATGTTTACAGAATCACAGCAAATTTCTATTATGACCTTAGAACGCATAGAGTATATATTATTTACTCTATTCTTTTTCAAATGATCCCATTACATCAAGGATTTGAGGAAGTATTTCTCTTTGATCTTTCAGGGAAAGTTTCACGAATCCTCGTTGTATAATATTAAAAAACCCATCCTGAACGTTTGTAGTAGAATTATTTTTTACTTCCTTTTTGACAACAGATTGTTTCAATTTTATGTATTCTGTTAATGTTGAAGTTACTTTAGACAAATTTGAACTTGCATGTTTTATTGAGTCTGAAACTTCTTTGCCTATTAAATCCACTTTCTTTTTTTTTGTGTAGCAAAATGGTCCCAAGAGGGAACAATTTTCTTTGTTGTCGTTTCTTGCCTTGAAACAACTGCAGCAGATGATATAATTGTTTCGAGTAGCTGTTTTCTCGATCCTGAAGTAATATTTGAAAGATTTGATGACGGCAATGATGAAGATGTTATATGTCTATTAAGAGAAGATGATAATGTTGATACTGTTGTCGGAGGTATTGAAGTTGATGAAGACCATTGTCTTTCTAAAGGTATTGCTGAGAAAGTAGTAGAATTCAAAATTGCTGGAGTTGGTGGAGACATACTCGTAATAGGTTTTGAAGGAAATATTTTTGTTGAGAGCATTGGAGTCGTACAAGGCGTTGTTACAGAATTTGTTAATGATGTTTTTAAGGTGTTGACGAATGAAGAAGCATCAGAAACAGTATTTAAGTTGGAAATTAGAGAGGCTGAGGATGATACTGAAGGAATCGACGAAGTAGATGTTGCGAAAAGTGAAGGAAACTGAGACGGTGAAAAAGATAATGTTCATGGTGTGGTTAAGGGTGTTATCTTTAAAAGTCCAGAACCAGTAGAAGTACTAGGTGAAAGACAAGACTGAGACACTGATGACAATACTGTGCAATGCATAGTTGATGGAGAATTCGAAGTCAATGGAAGGTTTTCAAACTCATCAATCGCAACGGGCATTTCATTCATGGAGACATCGCTTCCCATGCCAAAAAATTCATATGAATCATGGTGTTCTTCAGTTGTAGAAGTAGATGGATTGATGATTTGATCAATTGTTGAGCAATTAACTGTTGATGCACTTGAAGAATTGCCTATTACAATCAAAAATATTTTTTATCAAATAAGTAACTAAATAATTTGGAATAATATTTAACAATCGGAAATAGAGAAATCGTCCAGGCCTTTGATATTATTAATAAAAATAGAAGTAATAATTATGTAACCATAATTGATCTTTCTTTTCAAAATATTTGAAATTTATAACCAACTTTTCTTTAGCAAAAGAAAGTGTAATAGTTTACCCGTAACAATTGATAATATTTTAATTCACAGGAATCGAAAAGCTTTTAAATATAAGTAATTTCTTTTTGCATGTAAACTTTGAAAGTCAATCAATTAAATGTTAATTTAACTTTACTAAATATGATTTATAAATAAATATTTTAGCATATATTTAAAAATTAAAGTTTTTACTGGCCTTTTATCAATAAAGGTATAAAATATGAACTAACCATAGTTTTGCTTCTGTCCTGAATTTACATCTGAGTAAGGTGTCCTGATATTTACATTTTTTTGTGAAGAATAATTCTGTCCAACATTTTTTGCACACTGTTTTCTTAAAAAAAAAATTATATGCATATGTAAAAATATATATTCATTAACAAATTGAATTAAATAAATATTTGACGGAAATTACTCTTTACAATGAATATATGGATTTAGAAATTCCATATGTTTGTAATATGGCCAATTTCTATTATTTTTCTTATGTCTTCTCACATAATTATTATCCCTCAATTGATACCATTTATCTTTAGGACCTGTTAAAAATATAGCATTTCTTAACAAAGTGATAAAAATTTAGAACTTATAGGGTAAAATTCGCAAACAATAAAAATAAAAAATTGGTTTAGTAACTTGATTTCGCATTTTACAAAGAAAAAGACAAATTAAATCTCTATTTTATTTTGAAAAAATGTCAAATTTAATTTCCAACTTTTTAAACAATTTAAAATTGCATTTAAATAAAAAAAAAAATTTTCTGTCAATAAGAGATACATTAGTTAACATAACATAAAATTTAAAACATATTAATTGTTGAAAAATGTAATTTTATTTGAATAAAACCAAATTGTTTATCTTTTTACAAAAACCAATTTAAAATTTAATTTTTCTTAGTTTTTTGAAATAAGCAATTTTGGAAAAATGGTCATGAAAATGAATAACTGGTTTATTTTACTGTCTGATTTTTCCTTAAGTATAAAGTCTAACAAAAAACATATGACAATTATTATTTGCATTTAAACGTTATATTAAAAATATTAAGAGAAAATAATAAAGTATACCCATATTTAAGTGAACTCCATTTTGTGATAATAAATTGCGAAAATCATCCCACTTCTTTTCTCTCTTCTGTGGATTGGTTATTTTTTTGTGAGGATTATATATCCATTCTAACTGCTTTACAATACTGATGAAGAATGCAATTTGTTGATCTTCTTCTTCTTCTTCAATAAAATCCATTTTAACAGATTATATCAAAATAAATAAAATATTTCGTAATAACAGTGGAATTACTTTACCTCTTTAAAAACAAATTCAAAGTTTCTTTCACTTAAACCACTTAAACATTGAATTTCTATCTTTCAAGAAGGCACACGATTATTAAATTGGCGTCTGAAAATGAACAATAATAGCCTAAAGGTACTTTCACACTCCTGTGTTACAAGGTAAAGGAGAAATCATATTCTTTATATGTGTATAAAACACCATCAGGTCTCCTCTCTAGTAATCAAATGTTTTATGCTTGCCGAGCTGAATGTTTTTAATTTCTTCACAACTTTAGTTTGTTTATTTCTAAAAGTATTTAAAAAATGGAGGAAATTGACGAGACTGATATATTTATTCAAATAATTTCAGAATACGAATGTATTTACGATAAATGGTCCGATCTTTATGTAGATAACGTTCTAAAAAAAATGCTTGGATTGAAGTTATAGACAGAGTAAGCGCAATAACAAAAATTGAATATGTAAAAATAATAAATATTTAAATGAAAAAATACATTTATTATACAAATAGATTTTTAATCCAATATTTTTATTTTTTGTTGAAAATATGAGTACTTTGAATAAGTTAATAAAATGTTTTTAACTAATTTATTTCATATCAATATGTGTAAAATTAAAAAGTTTTAAATAATGCATTATATTTATATATTTTTACATACAGATGATAGAGCGAAAAGGTTGTGGAAACGTTTAAAAGATAGATATACAGATGAACGAAGAAAAGTTGTCAAATACGTTCCATCTGGTTCTGGTGCGACTGAAAAAATTAGTGATTGGACATATTACGAATCAATGGAGTTTTATAAAACCGTCGCAGATCATGTCGAGTAATTATAAACTTATTTGTCAATTGTTTTTATTTTATTATACACTGGGGTCAAAAAGTTTCAGTACATTTGTACTGATTACTTTAAATTGCTCGCTTCACTTTAAATTCAAATATTTCTGTAAAAATAGATGTTAGAGCTATAAAACTAAGATCATTTTAAAGTTGAATAAATTTAGAGTCAAATAGGCTAAGATATAACCAATTTAATAGTGTAAATATTAAAAATATAATTCTTTAAAGTTAGAGATTTTTTGTGAAAATTTCGATTTTGAAATCTGGAATTCAAGTGCACGCCAATTGAAGAAATTTTTTTTCAGATTTGATAGTTGTACAATATCAAGTACAAATTGCATTCTTTAATTCTAGACCAAAATAATTCACATATGGGCAATTCTCTGGAACTCTTAACCTTTAAGTGTCTCATATTTATTATATAATTACTCAATATACATCAAATATTTTATAAAAAAAATTATTGTTCCATGTAAAGAATGTTTTATAATATTAAAATATGTTCGTTTCAAAATTATTAAATTATGTTTAGTAATTAATATATATTTTTTAATGTTGAAAAGTAAGCAAATGAAGAGTGTCCCTTTAGGCAGTTACGAAAACATAAACTAATTTTATAAGTTGGCACATTAAAATAGAATTGAACGACGAATACATAAATGTAAATGAATATCTAAGGATTATTTTAAGAGTAATTTGAAAATAATACGCATTTGGAAAACAAATATATTTAATTTCAAAAACTTTCCCTTAGTTTCGTGTCAGGACCTTAAATGCAAACGTACTTGCAAATATTACAAGAGTGACTTTATAAAATGAATTCATCAATATATAGAATGAAAGCTTAAAACTTACTGAAACTGTGGCCAGTTGAAATTTTTATGTGCAATAATTTATATTGAAATTATTGAAGAGTATTGTTCTTGAATTCGGCAGAGAACACGATTATGTCAGGACCTTAAATAACTCGGCACAACTAAAGGAAGCTATAAAAAGTTATCAAATTTGTATGCACATTTGCACAATTATTTTTTTTACCTATGTGTAAGAGCACGCCTTAAAATTTTCAATTATTATTGAAATATAAGAAAGTACTTGTGAAAATGTCAGGACCGTAAAAAATGTTTTTTTGTCACAATAATTTAGAATTTCAAGGTTGGCAGTGTGGAAAATTGACAACTTCATTTTTAACTTTGAAAGTTGTTGAATGTTTTGTTTTGACATTTCAAAACAGAAATAAAAATAATTAATCAAACTGAAAAGAAGTTAAAATTCCAAATAATGAGGGAGGTAAAGGAAATTTCTAATAAAAAAGCAGACCAAATGAGAGAAAAAAGAAAAAAAAATAAAGAAAAAAGGGAAAAAAAGCAGAATATTTAAAAAACTTGCGTCAGGAACGAAAATTGTTAAGGTTATTTTTAAAAAATATTGAAATTGAGATAAGTTTAACTGAATAAATAAATAAATAATAATAATAATTAAATTCACTAATTTTTATTAAAATAATTTATAAATATAATAAAATATATAATTAAAATTACATTTATTTGAGAATTATTTAAAGTATTCTAATTCTCCGCAGAAATCCAATTATGTTCAAAAATTTACAAAATTTCAATTATCTATATAAAAAATAAAATTCCTCTCCGAAATTCAATTATTTTTAAAAATTATAATAAAATTCTTGGCAGAATTTCAATTATTTTTAATACAATTTTCATAAAATTTCTCAAATGAAATTATTCTTAAAAATTTTATTAAAATTTGTCAAGAGAATGAAATCATTTAAAAATTTTGTTGATAAAATTCTTTATATGAAAATTCAATTTTTAAAAACATTTAATTATTTAATAAAATATTTATTTTTGTAATTAAATAATTGAAATCTCGTAGAATTTTCTAATAAATATTGATTTAAAAATGAATTTCAGTTAAAATTTTAGATTATAATTGAATATTGAAAGCATTATAGTGTGGAATTTTTAGAAATAATTGAATTTTTAAAAGGTTTCAAAATTAAAATCTCTGAAAATTTGAACTTTTCACACTTTTAATTAAGATTTCTGAAGAATTAAATTTTTTTCAAAAAGTTTAATGGAATTTTTTTTAATTATTGAAAGTTTTTAATTTTTAATACATTTAATTGAAGTCTCTCAGAATAATCAAAATTTCATAAAATTAAATAGTAAAAAAAAATTGAAAATTCTCAAAGAACTTTTTCAAAAATTATTTTAAAATATTGACTTCAAGAAGAATTTTAGTTGAAAATTCTAGAAATGAATAATCGTAATGATAAAAATAATTTTTGAATAAGTTACAGTAACAAAGTAGCAAGATTAAATTATTATAAGTTATTGAATTTGAAATTTTTGAAAATTTTAATTTCTATATGAAAAAATAATGATTAAATATTTATTTAAAAATTAAGTTATTAATATTTTCGAATAATTTTCGTATTAAAAACCTGTAAAAATTCCGTTTTTTAACCTGGAAAAGTCAGGGAATTTGAAAAGAGCAAAAGCGTGGTAACCTTGTTATTAATTGTAAGTTAAAAAAACTAATTCTTTTCAATTATTTCCCACAGCAAAAATGTATCAAGTTTTACTGGACCTTGTGTTGAGAAATGTTCAGAATCAGCTACGATCTCATTGACAGAAGAAATACTCTTAGAAAATATTAATAGGTACTTAATACTTGAATTTTTTTAATTGAAAACTTTTAAGTGATAAAATTTTAAGAGGTTAAATATTCATTTGACAAATATGTTTTAGACAAACTGATTCTTTTCCTACTTCCGAAACTTCCTGTGAATCCAGTCCTAATACAACTTCCGTCCAGTACCAGTTTCCTAAATCAATCACCGAAGAAGTAAGAAAACATCGAATGAAAATTAAACAAAATCCTGATTTGTATGCGAAACATAAAGAGAAAGAACGATTAAGAAGCCAAAGAAGACGTTCAAATGGAAATTTAAAAAAAATATCAGAGATGACCCGATCTCAGCAATCTGAAGTGCGAAGAAAAAATAGAGAATACAAAAGAAAAGAGCGAGCGAAAAAAAGTCTTCATCCTGTCGAATCAGAAAAAACGAATAGACAAAAAAAATCACAACGATGTAGATTAATACTTGAACTCAAAAAACAATTAGCAAATCATACGAGAATAGCAAATAAATGGAAAAAGAAATTTTATAAAATCAGAAAGGAAAGAAAAACACAAGAAGAAAAAAACGTTGACAAAATTTTGAATTCCGGAAAAGATGCTATTAAGAAAATATTGATTTTTTGTGAAGCCTTAACATCTCAATTAAAACAACGTAAAAGTGAATTCAAATCTGAACGCGATAAATCTCTCTTTGGACAAATACTTGCATGAAAAATTATTAAAAAGTACAGGGCTATGAGGCAAGCTTCAAGTTTTGTAAGCATGTATTCTCAGCGTAAAAATCTACAAGCTCCCAACGAACTGTGTTTGAAACGAAATAATAAACTTAAAGAAGCTGCGCGTTTAAGAATGCAAAATTCTGTGGAAGAATTTTTGACTAACGATAAAAATTCAATTCCTGCTCCTGGCGCAAAAGAAAATATTACAAAAAATGGAAAAACAATGAGAATACGCTATCTATCTGATACCATGGAGAATTTGTACAAAACTTATGAAAGTGAATCATCCAACAAAGTTTCTCAAGCCTCATTTTATCGCTTCAAACCGTTTTGGATAGTGAAACCCAAACCTTCCAGTCTCGATAGTTGTCAATGCGAAGCTCATACAAATTTTGAATTTCTTTTACAAGCGCTTTTTAATAAAAAAGTTATTCCAACGAAAAACCTAAAAAATTACACCGTGAAGAAAACGAAAAAATGTGCTAAACAAGTTCAAGCTGCTCATTTCGGTGCATCTAAAGAACAAATTGCGTTGCACACAGGTACTTTTTTTTACAAGAATGCAAAAACAGATGAAATGGAGCATGTTTCCTTTGGTACAGTTTCTGATGAATGTCTGCGTCATGATTGTTCAGCAATTTGGGCCCATATGATGCCAATTTTAGATCTTATGGGACTCCACGTTCCAGATTTGCAGACAGTGCATTTTCAGAGTGATGGCCCTAGTTCTCAATATAAAAATAAGTCAAATTTCTATCTAATGACTTATTATTTTCAACAAATGGGATTAAATAAAGCAACATGGAATTTTTCAACTGCGGGTCATGGGAAGAGTTATGCAGATGGAATTGGGGGATCGATTAAAAATCAGTGTAACAGAGCCGTAACTTATGGAAAAGATGTTTTATCCACTCAAGATATGATTGATATTGACACCTTTTCTGAAGAAGCAAAGGTTAAAATGTTTTCAGTATCCAGGAAACAAATCGAACATATAGATCTTTTAATTCCTAAAAATCTGAAAGTTGTGCCGCACACGAGATCTATTTATCAAATTATTTGGGAAAAAGAAAATTTGAATACTATTTATTTGAATAGTTTGTCCTGCGCTCTTTGTGCAAATAATCCACCTTGTAGTCATTTTAGCTTGCCCGTAAATTAAAAAGGAAAAAACAGGATCAAATTTTTTTTCAACAATTCGTTAAATTTATTTCACATTTCATCTTCAATAGTGTTAACTTCCAGTATTTGAATGTTATTATTTTAAAAACGCATTATCTTTTCAATTAAAATATTTATGATCCTTTAAATAATATTTTTCGATTCAAAAATTTTATTATAACAATTCACTTCCTTCATAATGTAATAATAAAAATTTTTTGTAGAATTTTTAATAAAAAGTTCTTTTATATATTTTAAGAATTCATTCAGAAACAAAATTTATGAATTAAATAATAGAATTAACTATAATAATCTTCGTATTTTATTCTTTCATTCTGTCTGTCCACACTTTGAAGTTAGTTTTTGTGTATGCTTTTGTTTTTTTCCTTTAAAACATATTGCTTGACAAATCGGAAATATAAAAGTATTTTTCATGATTTATAATAAAATACTATTTAAAATTGGAAAATTAGAAAATTCAATTTTGTTTATTATATGTTTTTTATAACAAATTTCGTTTGACTGATATAAATTATGCAAATTTCATAACTTTTTATTTATAAAAAATATTATAAAATTGTTAATTGTTTAAAAATTATGATTAAGAAATATACCCATTTTATGCTAATTCATATTTCCGAATAACAATATTGTTCACAAACTGATTATTTTCTTTGTAAAAAATAACATTACATATTCCCGTTTCTTAATATTTTTGTAGAAAATTGTCAATTTTCGTAAGGAAATAATTTGCATCATTTGTATTTCTTAATTACAATTACTTTAATAAAATTCAATTTTTTTTAAAATAAAGGAAAAAAGAGTTTCTGAAGTATATTTGTAAATTAGAAAATTTAATTGAAATGAAAATTTTACTTAAAAAAATGTACCGTTACATTTATTTATGAATTTCTTTAATTGTGAAATTATTTGCAAACATCAATAACTCTTTTTTTAAATAAATATTTAATTATTAATACTTTTCCATATGAATTAAAATTTTTAAAAATTCCAAATTCAAATCTTTTTGAAATTAAACAACTTATATAATAATAATCTTTATTTCAATTCATATTTTATTTTTATGAAAAAAAATTTTAATTAAAAATTTTTAAATTCTATTATTTTTTGAAATTGCAAATTTTATTTAAAAAATTTGCGAGAAGTTTTGCTAATTTAAAGTAACATTTGCAAGAAGTTTTGCTAATTTACAATATCATTTGTAAAGTTTTTATTACATCATTTTGAATCCCTTTTATTATTTAACTTAACATTTTTATTATTATTTAATTAAATATTCAAGTAGGTTCTTAACAAAACGAATAATTATAACATTAATAAAATCGTAGGAAGACCATATCACAGTTTACTGAAATTGAAAATTTAATATTCAGTAATAATAATATATTTTTCAAAAAACAACAATAAAATGTCAGAAATAAATTGTTTACGACCAATTTTTTTTGTCCAAAATTTAATTTAATTTAAATTAAAATTAATTATTAATATAATTCCAAAATTAGTATTAGTATTAATTAAAATTGAAAATTATAACTTAATCCATTATACTTTATTAATATCCTAACCCCACTTTGTTCTGCACGAAATTCAATACATACTTCAAATATAAGTAACTAATATACACTTTTTAAGATCAGAAATTAATTTACAGAAATTAATCAGAAATTAATTTTTACTTAACATTCTTAATTACTAATATACTTATTTCTGACATTTCGATTTTTTTTACACAAATTTAAACAAGTCTAGTTTAAACAGTTGGCAACACTTGTCTTCAAGCACGTTCATGACGTCAGCACGAGCGCGGCACGTCCACGTTCACATACGAACGCGTCCATTGTAGAACCGACTTTAGAAGTCAGCGCGGTAGGGACGCGCCGAGAGCTGCTGGAAGCAGCGACTTTCTATTTTCGAATGTTCTAGGGGCCCTTTTATGATTTAGGAAGGGTCCTTTTCATTGTATCCCTTCCATTCTTGGAGAAGAATATTATGGCCCAGGAATTGCTGATTAAATAGTAAGTTGAAAAATTTTTAAGTTATAATACACTATAAAGTTAATTTTTTTCTTCTTTTGCGTTTTTCTCGAAACCACAATTTTCGAGACGGTGTACACGATAACTGAAAAACTATTCAATCGATTGACTTGAAAATTAATATACATCTTCCTAAATAGATTTTCCACAGAGTGACGTGAGATTTTTTTGATTGAAAAAAAAAATAAAAAAAAAAATTGATACACGCCAATAGTTATATCTCCGCCATTTTTAATTAAAAACAATTTTTTTTAATATTTATAAAGCTCAATATATGTACTAAAGCATCAATAAATGTAAAGAAGTCCTATCTCAAACAGTTTTGTCAAAAAATTCCTAAAAAACCATCCGATTTTCATGCGTTCAGGGTGGCGTAACCCCTTAATTGATCCTATAGGATGTATAATTTATTTCAAGATTGTGAAAATGTTTCCAGGAGATTCTAGGGATATTATTATTATATTAGTAGGATATCCTAAGGATATCTTTAACATATTCTAAGTATAGCCTAAAGATATCTTCAGAATATCCTGTAGTTATCCTCATGATATCCTGAAGATATTCTTAGGATATTATGTAGTCATCCTCGGGATATCCTGAGTATATCCTGAAGATATCCTCTGGATATCCAAAATTACGTATGTTCAAGATGTCCTCAGGCTATCCTTTTGTTATGAGGGGCAATGCAGACCTCTACTTTGCAATCTAAAAGCAATATCTAGTAATGTCACTTCCATGAATGATAATTTTGATAATCGATAAATTAACCAACGATAAATTTTCAATTATTTGCGAAAGCTAGTTTTTATTTTTCTGTCGCTGAGCAAAAGCGAAGATTCCGAATTGCGGGAATGCGGCATCAGCCGGTCGCACTAGGCCGCGTCAGCCAATCAGAGCGTCGATCGCTCCCACTGCGCGAGTCTCCCCACTTAACCGCGCCACAGAGCTCGGAGACATAGCTCTCGTCGTCACTTCTTACCGAGCTGCCTACCTGCACGGTCGCACCACTCAAACCTCCCGCTAACAGTGTTACGAAATAAAATAAATTCATCCGTTTTGATTTTAACTAATTTTAGTTAATTCTAAATTTTTACTTTTTCCCATCCATTTAACTTTCGGGTTTTATTCAACGCGCTTTTTGATTCATTAGTTTTTTCCATCCACCACACATTTTTGGAAACTCTTGCGAGGGTCCAAAATTTCCGTTCTTTTTCTCCTTTCCTTTTAAGAATTTTTAGAAACTTTCTGAGGGTCTAAAATTCTTAATCTTCCTTTCTCCGAGTAACACAAACTTCGGAAACTCCCGGAGGGTCCGAGGTTGTGTTTTTCCTTTATTCCCTGTCATTTCCTTTCCCGGCGATTTTTGGAAACTTCCTGTGGGTCCATAATCGTGTCCCCCCTTTTTTTAGACCTTTTTTGGAAACTCGCCCAGGGTCCAAAAATTATTATTTCTTTTTTTCAAATCAATTTTTATTTTTATTCATTTTTTTATTTATTTTTTTTATTTTGGCTTGCGCGTATATTATTTCCCCAATTAGAGAAATCTTCGGAAACTCACGGAGGGTCCGAGATTTCTTTCTCTTTGAATTTGCTCCCTAAATTCGTAATTTTCACCGAGTTTTCGGAAACTTGTTTTTAACAAGGGTCCAAAATTCGTTTGGTATTGTCAAAGCGCAAAATTGACGGTATCAATTTTGGCGCCCAACGTGGGGCATCGCAGAAAAGATTTTCTAGAGAAAATCACGAACCCGATAAATTCCACGCCACACATTCTCACTTCCGGGAGTGAGACGAATTTCAATTCGACAAAAACACCCGGTGGCGCTCAACGGACCATCTTTCTTTCACAAATGAAAGAAAAAACCTCATTATATCCAGCAAGTGACAATATAGCACGCGCTATAAGCCGCGAAATTCAAGACTTATTGTGTAAAAACATCGCTGAGTCAACCGAATCACCACATTCTGATCGAGTGATTAAAATAAAAAAAGATCACAAAAGTCTTAGATTTTGCGCAGATTTTCGAAAAATTAACTCAATCCAGAAGAGTGAATAGTTTTTTTTCTTTTTTTTCTCGTATATTTCGGTGCATGGAGCCGAAAAAGTACAATTTATCATCCGACGAAACCGGGTTTACCAACGTTTACACGGACGGCGCGTGTCTTGGAAACGGAAGATCTTCACCGAAGGCCGGAATAGGCGTATTCTTTGAAACCGATCATCCTCTGAATATTTCAGCACCTGTCGACGGCAAACAAACGAACAACGCCGCTGAGCTTCAATCAGCAACGAGTGCCGTTTTACAAGCACAAAAAGCCGGAATTACGAAATTGCGAATCAATACCGACTCTCAGTACGTGATCAGAAGCTGCACAGAGTGGATACCTCGTCGGAAAACAAACGGTTGGGCAAAAGCGTCAGGAAAGCCAGTCGAAAACAAAGAACAATTGCAAGATTTAGATCGAGCAATTTCGTCACTGGAAGTAGACTGGAAACACGTTCCAGGACACAGCGGACACCCGGGAAACTCGCAAGCCGACGATTTGGCAAAAAGAGGAGCCAAGCGGTAAAATTTTCAATGACGGCTAGAACACCTCAAGAAAAAAATTTGCGCTCTCGTACGGTGTTAATAAACACTCCACCCGGTACGCGTAACAACGTTCCGCAAGTATCGACAGATTTATTCACGTCCAACTCGAAACAAGCTCACTTAAGCGCGATGGATGATGAAACAGCGTCCCACAATCATCAAAACAAAAACAGTTTCGGCTCAGGATCGTCATCAACCGAAGATTTAAATTATATTTCACCACCTGGAAGTGAAATTCTTTTGAATCGCTCGTCCGCCAGCGTAACTGTAAATAATAATTCGTTAAACATGACGACTGATTCAATCGTGAGCACTGCACCGAATTCATTGCCAATGATCACTACATCGCTCATCGGTGGAGTATCGACACAAACTGGTCTCAACCTGGCAACAGTTTCGACAATCTATCACGCTCCTGGACCATCCGGAATAATGACTACCAGGATAATAGGCACTTCGGAACCAACAAGAATGGTTTACTCGGGTTTACCGAGTTTACTAAACAGCTCAATTTCCATTCAAAGTCCTCCACAGAGACCTTTCGCGGAAATTGGACAACAAGGAGCACGTTATGCAGAAATTGGACAACAAGGAGCACGTTATGCGGACCTCGGTGTGATTCCCAGATACGATCAATTTTTATCTGACAATATTGGACCGAGAAACACAAGGCCTATAATCCAGGATCCGATTTTTTCCCGCAATTCCGGTTATGGATCTCAGGCGACAAATTCCAATATGCCGAGTTCAGTTCCAGTATCTAATCAGGCTCCTGGAAGAAACGTTAGTAATTCACAGATTCCACCAAGGGTAGAGCCCCCCCAGAATGCTTATTACCCACCAGCACCAGTACCCGATCCAAATTGGTACGCGTGGCGCGCATTCATGGAGGCACAACGTAATTCTGTACCTGTACCAGAGTTCTTTGGAAAAGAGCACGAAGATCCAGTCAACTTCTTACGAGAAATGAACAACTACTTCCAGCTCCTGGGAACGCCTGAAACAAACAAAGTTCGCGTAGCAAGCCAAGCTCTTCGTGGTGAGGCAGAAAAGTGGTGGGAGATGTACAAAGGAGTCCCCTTTGAGTGGAACCAGTTTCGAGACCTTTTACTGCGCCAATATAATTCTCCTGCGATACTCGGAAAATTACAAGCCCAGCTATTTTCCCTACGTTAAGGGGAAAAAGAGCCCGTGGGAGTTTTTCTTCAGAAGAAATACTTACTTTTCCGGAGATTGCGACCTGGAGAAACAGAAGAAGTCATCGTGCATACTCTAATGGAGCTTCTGAAACCAGCGATCCGACACGCAATACGCGCTTCAAATCCTCCGGACTGTGCTACGCTGCTGACCAGAGCTGTTGAATCGGAAAAGGACGAACTGGATTTGCTACGAAGCCAACCGCGCAGAGAAGAAAGGAAAATCGTCGAAAATCCAGCTGCTACGAAAAAGTATCCTCCAGACTGCTGGTACTGCCCTGAAAAGCATTTGCACAAAGACTGCGCGGTTTACAAAAAGCAGTTAGAGGACCGTAAAAACACAGGTCAGGAAAACTGGCGACGGGCGGTGGATGCACCGACCACCGCCAACAACAACAACAACCAGCCGAAACATTAACTTCGCTTTATCTGACTCTCCAAAATCATCGAAAATTACCGCGCGTATTGACCTTTACCAACGATCAAGAAATAGTTGCGATCATCGACACAGCAGCAACCGAAAACTTTATTCATTCCTCTAAATTAAATTCAGCGCAACTCGCGTCTCTCGCCCCGAGTTTCGACAAGGTAAGCTTGGCAGCGCCCGGAACGAGTATGAAAATCTTGGGACGAATCACGCTCCTTGTTCGAATTAATACACAAGAGATGAATGTTGAATTTTTTGTCTGCGAACAGCTGAGAGAAGAAATGATTTTGGGTTTACCCTGGATGGAAGATCAACAAACAATAATCGACATTCCAGGAAAAAGAATTTACGCGGGTAAAGAGAGTCGATTCACAATATCTTTCCACCAACAATCGAAACCACGAGACCAAATCGACGTGGAAAACGAAATCGCCATGGAAAATCTTATTCACGATTTTCCACCAGAATATGAAGGCGAATTTCTCGAAATCGTACAACCTTGCGCCACCACAGTTGCGCCCGGTCCGAGTCTAACACAAACTCGATCAACACGTCACAAAATCGAATTAACCGATAACCGTCCTTTTCGGTTAAGGCCGTATCCATCGTCAGCTGAAAAGCGAAAAGAAATGCTTGAGCAAGTTCAAGAGATGCTTTCCAACGGAGTCATCGAACCGAGTACGTCACCTTATTGCTCCCCCGTGGTCTTAACGAAGAAAAAGAACGGAAAATTTCGATTCTGCGTGGATTTTCGTCGCCTAAATTCGATCACACAAGACGTAAATCACACTTTGCCCAGGATCACCGACTCTCTAAAAGAACTCGGAAACGCGAAAATATTTTCCGTGTTAGATTTGCGCTGGGGATACTGGCAAGTACCGATGGATGAGAATTGTAAACAATTTACCGCATTCTCGATCCCAAACGGCGGGACTTACCAATTTCGCGTCATGCCTTTTGGCTTAAAAGGCGCTCCGAACACGTTCCAAACATTGATTAGTCAAACCGTGTTACGAGGATACGTAAATCGCTTCTGTATGGCCTTTTTGGACGATATAATCGTTTATTCACAAAATTGGACCGATCACATGCGTCATTTAAATCTCGTGTTAGAACGATTAGAGATTCACGGTCTAACTTGTTCAATCGACAAATGTTTTTTCGGCCAGAAAGAATTAAAATATTTGGGCCATCAAGTTTTAGGAGCAAATAACGAGCCCCAAGAACACCACGTTCAGGCTATTATCCAAGCCGCTCGTCCAACCAGCAAAAAAGAGCTACAAAAATTCCTCGGCATCTGTGGTTGGATACGCGAATACGTCCCCGATTTTTCCATGTTATCCGCTCCGCTCACGGATCTACTAGGAAAGAAGGCAGGAAAATGGAAATGGACGGAAGAAGCCGAAAACGCGTTCAACAAAATCAGAGATGCCTTCCAAGCGGATCTCAGTCTCGGACGTCCAAACCCCGACTTGCCTTTTCACCTTCAAACCACAGTAAGTTCCGAAGGAATGGCGGCAGTGCTTTTTCAACTCGAAGAAAGTTCTCGCAACGTGATCAGTTACGCCAGCGCTAAGTTTAGCTCTACCGAAAAGCGCTATTCTGGACTGGAGCAAGAATGTCACGCGGTAGAATGGGCCCTCAAACATTTTCGCCCACAGTTGGAAGCAACTCCTTTTCATCTGCACACGGACGAAAAAGCGTTAAAGTGGCTTAAAAATTCGAAAGAAAACACGCCGAAATTGGGACGTTGGGCACGATTTTTGGACCAATTCCAATTTACGATTCATTCTCGAACCAATGCCGGTCACGAATTAGCTACCGCGCTCGCGCAGAATCCGAGTGATTTACCAAACGAAACCGAAGAAGATAACTTTCTTCTTCCACCTGAGATCGCTCCTCAATTTGATGCACCTTTTCTCGCGCAAATCACGCATTCCAACTTTTTCGAAGAGGTCATCGCTTCGCAACAAGAGGATGAAAACATAATCAGCCAGGTACGACGCTGGAAAAACCTGAAAAGCAAGAAAAATCGAAACAAGGTCGAAGAGAAATTTTTCCGCGAACACATCCTATCGGACGAAGGATTTTTTCGCCGCAAGAATCCCCATGATTCATGGCTACTCGTGGTACCAGAAGTCTGTCAGCAGAGACTTCTGCACGAGTATCACGACGCTAGCCTTGCCGGACATCCAGGCGAAGAAGAGACGTTGCGCGCCGTCCAAGAACTCTTCACGTGGCCCAAAATGGTCTCACAAATAAAAGACTACGTCAAAAGTTGCACCCTTTGCTCCTGCTGTAAGTCTTTTAGGTCGCAGAGCAACAACGAGGTACGCCCACGCCAACCAAAGGCCCCGTGGGATACGGTTGCTGTCGACTTAATGGGACCATACCCACGTTCACCGCACGGAAAACGATTTCTTCTCGTAGTTACCGATCTTTTTTCACGGTGGGTGGAAGCTTTCCCCCTTGGATCTTCAAAAGCCCCCCGTATCACCTACTTGCTCGAAAAAGAGGTGTTCAATCGATTCGGTTACCCCAGAGCCATCATTACCGATAATGGCCCTCAATTTATCGGTAACATCTGGGAAAAAGCATGCGCGAAGTGGAACTGCGAAAGTTGGCACACTCCTCCTTATCACCCGCAGGCGAATCCGACCGAACGGAGGAACCAGGAAGTGAAAAAGGGAATGCGCTTACGACTCGTTGATACTTCTCATCGAAAATGGGACTCTGACATCGCTGACATTTTATTCAATGTCAGAAATCGACGAAATGCGGCAACCGGACGGACGCCGAGTCAGGTCCTATTCGGAACGACTGCCAAGAGACCCGGAGAATGGGTCCTACAGACCGGAAGAAAGGCTGTAAAAAACTTGGAAGAACGTGTTCAGGAAGTCGCTCAACACCAAGCCACATATCAAGAGAAATACGCCGTGTCACCTAAATCAAATAAGAAAATTCCTGTCGGCAGTTTTGTTTATGTACGAACGCACCGCCTGTCGAACAAGGAAAAAGGTTTTCACGCTGGTTTAGCTCCCCGTGGAGAAGGTCTATACATAATAAAACGCCACTGTGGAGGCGAAATCTACGAAGTCGATTTGAAAAATCGACTGGCGAAAATTCATAGTAAGGATCTCAAACGCGCGTTCCCTCGAGAAAGAGCGGAGAAACTTCAAAATCCGGAATTAATCGAGCCAGAAGTACAGCCAGAAAAACTCCTGAATTACCGAGAGTAACTCATAAACATAGACACGGTTACAATTTGCGCTCTACGAAAATAAACGAATCCGAAACGAAAGATTTAAATTTTCCTCGCCTCCAAGTACCGAAAAACGCGCGAGAAACATCGAAAAGAGTGCCAACGGCCCCTGTAAATAGGCACTACAACCTACGTCCGCGATAGATACAGGCGAGTAGCGAATTTCTCTTCCCATCTCCTTACTACTGCAGTTTGACGCAGTGGGCGGAGCCTTGGGCGCAGTGAACTCCAGGCGCGTCGAGCCTTTGTTTCAGTATTAAGCAAATGCCCTCCGCGAGAGCAGAGAAGGTCGCGTCTCGCAAAAAATTAAGTAAAGTTTAAATCAATAGTAAATAGATTATTATGGACGCGAAAAATGTAACTGTGAATGAAGTTCGCCCCGAGAAGCCAAAAAAGAAACCTAGTCAACACAAACGTCGAACCGAAATGAGAAGAAAAGCTTTCGAAGAACAACGGAAAAATCCGGATATTTATGTTCCAATCCCCGTGGGAAGACATAGACGAAAAGGGAAAAAAGGTAAAAAACAAACAAAGGTTTTACCTCCGAAAATTGTGGACTCAACGCCGACAATCCCTCCCTTGAACGTCTTTTCCAGTCCGAGAAAATCCCCACCTAAAGAAATCGAACAAAGCGATTCGGTGGAATGCCCCGTTCCGCGTGAAGTTACCGTCTACGATAAAAATCCGGAGTCCACGACAATATCTCAGGAGAAAGAATTTTACACGATCGAAGAAGCTCTCGATATTCTTTCTACGCCTCCGAAAGAAGTCGCACCGCCGGTTGTAAAATCTCCCGAAGTAGATTTAGACATTCTCGATTTGAGGACATCACCGGTCCAAGTTTCACCGCCTCACCTCGCGTTTTATCGAGTCGGCGAACAAAACCATCCAAACGTCAAATCTATTCTGTCACCAACGAAAATTGGCAGTCCCTCTTCTCGCTGGAAAATTTCGCGAAAATCCAAATCTAATGACATGCGCATTACGATTCGACGAGACAACCCACCAACGAGAGATACACCCGTTAAACAAAGAGTGTTCAAAGAGTGTCGAAAAACCGTGGATATCGCAAATTTGGAGGATCCGGATAAAAAGAAACGGCCACGCCCCCCGCCAAAACAACCGTCTAGGAAACGACGGAGAAGCCCAGCGCGCTCAGAAAAGATAAATCCGAAGGCAATACGATCACCGTTCAGAAAGAAAACATCGAGATGTTCGCGCAATCATTCGAAATCTCTGAAGAAAATTGTAAAGCGCGACCAATTGCACTCTCCGCGTCCTACGCTACCGCCCGCTCGGCCTTCAACGTATAGAACGCCGAAACGACCAAAGCTGGGACTGGTAAACCCTTTGAACCCATTGCATAGCGCGAAACGAGTATTGTTTTGATTATATTCTCCGTTGTATCGTATTTATTATTTTTTTCTCTACTTCGTTTTTTCTACAATCTGTAATTTGTATTAATTTTACTTTTCTTACATAATTATCTTACTTAATAATATTATTAAACATTGTAATTGAATTTTATTTTTAATATTCTTATTATTGTCTCCGAATAACGGCAAATTTTTTACGCCATTTCCGTAACAAAAATTTTTCCAAAATTTTATATTTTATTAGAATTCATTTCTTAAGGATGCATGATCAGCACTTCGAAATCGCGCAGAAAATGAACTCGGTTCAAAGACCGTAAGCCTTTTCTTACGTCTGAAAGTACAATTTCAGCAATTAAACTATTTTATTTTCATGACTTTCAGGTAAATCAATTAATGAAATGTCATTATTTTATAAAGTTAGCTATTTTCTTGATTTTATAAACAAAACAAATGTGTATGTGTGTATGCATATGCATATATATATATATATATTATTGTTTAAAACAAAATGTAAAGGGAAAGGTATTAACTATCAGAATTAAATAATAGAATATATAATATAATATATATATATATACATATATGGATATGAAGAATGGACGAGAGGCTTCACTCAACGCGTTGAGTGAAAGCTCCCCGCGCTCCCCTTGACTTTGTGCGAGAGAGAAGGAATACTATGTATAGCATTGAAACGTTCTCTCTCATACATATTGTTCTTACAGAGTATTGCGTACTTTTTCTGTCCTGTAGTTCTTTCTCTCTCTCACTAATGGCGAATTTAATCATCTTTTAAATGCATTCTTTTAATTTTCTAAATCTTGAAAATAGGGTGAATGATGGCCCGGTCTTAATTAAAATATTTATATATTTAACAACTTTACGATATTTATATAGATGGGAACGTTTAGGTTTTATTTAATTATTTATAAATTATAATTTATCCTTTTTTTTTGCTTCCCTGTATCAACCTAGCTTATAAACCTTGCCCGCCATAAATTGCAAACTTGCGGAAGGTTCCAATGCATTACAAATAAATTAATGTTGGATTTGTCACAACCTTTAAAGGGCTACAAGATAGAATGGAATTTCTATTTTTGAAATGTCCATTATTTCCAACTTACATTAATCCTATTTTAAGAGATTAATTTAAAAAATTAAATAAACAAATTAAAAATTGTTTCAATAATCAAAAGAATATTAAAATATATTCTTTTCTAAGAATACAAGAAAAGGAATTTATTTCAACATAGTGCAATGAACCGATTCCATAAAATGCAAGTTCAGCAATTTTGGCATGGCAACAGGTCCAACGCCCTGTCCCCACCTTTCAATATTTCTTAAGGAAGTAAAACTATAAAAGCACATTAATTAGACATCTAAATTGTTCAGTACGGTTTCCCACGGCACAGAGACTCAATCTCTGTCGGAATAAAAATAATATTATCCGTAACGTTCCCGTCCGGTATACAGGATCCAAATTGGTTATATGTTTATACAAGCAATTTGGCCGGACGAAAATAAAATTCTTAACTCGAAATCCGCGGGGCCACCTAAAGCTAAAATAGTGAAGGGGGAGATTTTATTTAAATAAATTTAAAATTTTCTTTCTTGTCAAATGACCGGCCGGTTTTACGGTGTAGCCGCGTCCGCCCTATTTTAGTGGTTTAGGAAACTAAAAAAAAAACAATAAGTTGTGCACGTGTGAGTGTGTGGTGAATTGTCTTCGCCCGTCGGAAAGTTCTGGCGGTAGATTTAATATCCAGCAACGGTAAGTACTGTATCGTTCTGGACTAATCAAATTTCATCCCCCCCCAAATTGTATGAGAGGTGGATGGAATTATTTTCCTTTTTATTATAATAAATTTATAATTATTATTCTTAATTTTCTCTCTATTAATTTCTTTATCTTCCTTACCCCCCCTCCTCTAATTAAAATTCTGAATGTTAAAAGTAACCAGGAATAACGTGTCCCAATAAGATAAACAGAGTTTACGCTCTGGCAGTTTGGTCTTCTCCGCCGAACTATAAAAATAGGGCCAGCTCAAAAGCCCAAAAATAATTTTTATAATAAACAATTATTCAAATTATTTAAAATATTTTTATCGGTTCGTAACAAACTGATGGTGGCAGCGGTGGGATTTTTCCTGACGTTGCTACCCCTCAGAATTTAAGGGAGGAATTTTCTTATAAGGGATTTCTATTTCCTTTCGAAATTTTCACTTAATAATTTCTTTCTTATTTTTAAATTTTCAAATTTCTCTATATCACCACCTTCTTTCTAACAATGGGTATGTTGAAATAGAATTAAAAATTATTTTAATTCAATTTTGGGACCTTAATTGTAGATAGTCCGTGACGACAAGTCTCCGTGATTCGCTCACTGGAAGACAAGTCTCCGAAATTCTACTCTTAAAATAATCCTAAATAATACATTCCTTTTTGTTGAGAGAATAAGTGTTTTGGTCTGTTTTTAAGTAAATTCTCTAATTATCCTTTCTGAAGTGAAATATATATTTTTTTTCTTTTTCTCAAAAATTAAAAATTCAAACTGAACGTTTAATTTTTAATTTTTAATTTTTGTTATAGATAGTCCGTGACGACAAGTCTCCGTGATTCGCTCACTGGAAGACAAGTCTCCGAAATTCTATCACAAAATAATTCTAAAAATAATATATCACTCTATAAAAGGAATAAGGTGTTGTTTAATTTTTATTTTTCAATAAGTTCTCTAATTATTCTTTCTCAAGTATAATATATATATTTTTTTTTGCAAGTTAAAAATTCAAACTAGACGTTTGATTTTTAATTTTAATTTTGTTGTAGATAGTCCGTGACGACAAGTCTCCGTGATTCGCTCACTGGAAGACAAGTCTCCGAAACTCTATTACAAAGTACTCAAAAATATAGTTTGTTTGTGAAAGAATAAGAAGAATTTTTGTCGCTATTAAAAATGACAATGTCGAGTAATTTTAAACAAACAGGAAAGAGAACTCGCAAAAAGAATAGTCAATTCATATTCCTTATGCAATTTCTTTAATCATTCTTTTTCAAATGAATGATTTGTTATAAGTTAAAATTAAAATTGTACGTTTAATTTGATTTTGTCGTAGATAGTCCGTGACGACAAGTCTCCGTGATACGCTCACTGGAAGACAAGTCTCCGAAATTCTATTATAAAATACTTAAGAAATTATTTCATTTGCAAGAAATAAGGAAACTTGCAGAAAGATTAGACGTCAAAATAAAATCAAATATAACAATTTTAATCAAACCAATTATAAATGAAAAAGCTATAGAAACTTTAAACTCTGTCATCTCTTAGACAATTTTCCCTGCAACTTTTCATTTTCCAACTAACAATTTTCTTCTAATTTTTTTTGGGAGAATTTCTTTTTTTTTGTATTTTGGACTTTTCTGTTTTAACACAGAATCAAAATTTAGAATCATATATTATGAAAGAATAAGTATTTTCTTGATTCTATTTCCATTTTTTTATCATGCGTATTCCATGCAAGTTGCAAGGAATATTCCGCGGTGTCGATGAAAAATAATCACCAATTTAAAGATGGAATTAGAATCGGGAAAGAAGGGAAAATATTTTTTTTTCTCATATGCTTTTCCTTATTTTATCTTATTTTTTTGTATGCAAATGAATGAAATACCAGTTGTAAACTAATTGGTTTAAACCAATTAGTTTATCCCTTTAACGCCCAAATGGACAAAATTTTGGCATGAAGTTTGAGGACTTATTTCGGTACTTAAAAATCAATAGAAAAATTCACGAATCATCATTTCTTATGTTTTCATATGCACTCTATCGAATGGCGTTAAAAAAAAAGTCAAAAATTTATAAACAAAAAAGTTATTAATGTTTTTTATAAAAAAAGTCCGATTTTTTTCCAATTTTTGTTTAATTTTCAATTTTTTCTACTATGAAATAGCGAAAAAATAATTCCAAATGTTACAAATAACGTGACATAGATATATAACCTAGAAGATAGGACTATAAAGAAAATTAAAAATTAAAATGGCGGCTCAAAAATGGAGTTTGAAGTTCAAATTTTTTTCAAAATTTGATTCGAAAGTACGAAATTGTTAAAAGTGTTTAGATCAGCTTGAAATTTGTTACTCGGGGGTTTTAGGGGTCGCTGATCACGAATCAGAAGTCCAATTTTCAAAATTCAAAATGGCGGATCCAATATGGCGGCTAATTTTTTTTAAAAACTAATTAAATTTGCTTGAAACTTGTTACTCGGGGGTTTTTGAGGTCGCTGATTATGAATATGAAATCCAATTTTTAAAATTCAAAATGGCGGATCTAATATGACCGACAAATTTTTCAAAAATTCATTAGATTAGCTTGAAATTTGTTACTCTGGGGTTTTAGGGGTCGATGATCACGAATCAGAAGTCCAATTTTCAAAATTTAAAATGGCGGATCCAATATGGCGGACGATTTTTGTAAAAACTCATTAAATTTGCTTGAAACTTGTTACTCGGGGGTTTTTGGGGTCGCTTATTACGAATATAATATCCAATTTTTAAAATTTTTAATGGGGATCCAATATGGCCGACAAATTTTCAGTTGAAATTTGATAATCACGTTCTTTAGCCATTGAAATACTTAAAATATTTTTAATGTTTTCCAACTTTCACTACATGGAGGTAAACGTGAACTGGAAAATCTTTTTTGTTATTTTAAAATTTTATATAGTTTTTTTACTGTTTTATTTTTTTATGTATTTTTCTTCTTTTTATTTGTTATTATAATTTTTGAATTTAAAGGTAAAAAAATAGAAATGCATGTTTTATTTTAATCATTACTTATTTCAGGGTCAAATTGAAAAAAACAATTTTTTTATCTCCAGCTTGAAGCTCTTGTAAAACCTTTCAAAAATCATTTTTCATAGTTTTAATTCGATTAAATTTACTTATCATTTATTAAATCGAAAAAAAAATAATTTAAAAAAAGACTTATCAGTTCACGTTTACCTCTACGCGGTGAAAGTTGGAAAACATTAAAAATATTTTTAATATTTTAATGGCTAAAGATTGTGATTATCAAATTTCAACTGAAAATTTGTCTGTCATATTGAAGCGGCCATGTTTAATTTTAAAAATTGGACATTATAATCGTAATCAGCGACCCCAAAAACCCTCGAGTAACAAGTTTCAAGCGAATCTAATGATTTTTTAGAAAAATTGTCAGCCATATTGGATCCGCCACTTCAAATTTTGAAAATTGGACTCTAGATTCGTGATCAGCGACCCCTAAAATTCCCAAGTAACACATTTTAAGCTAATATAATGAGTTTTTAAAAATTTGTCGGCCAAATTAGATCCGCCATTTAAAATTTTAAAAAATGGATATTATATTCGTAATAAGCGACCCCAAAAACCCCCGAGTAACAAGTTTCAAGCAAATTTAATGAGTTTTTACAAAAATTATCCGCCATATTGGATCCGCCATTTTGAATTTTGAAAATTGGACTTCTGATTCGTGATCAGCGATCCCTAAAACCCCCGAAAAACAAATTTCAAGCTAACCTAATAAATTTTTGAAAAATCTGTCAGCCATATTAGATCCGCCATTTTGAATTTTAAAAATTGGATTTCATATTCATAATTAGCGACCCCAAAAACCCCCGAGTAACAAGTTTCAAGCAAATTTAATTAGTTTTTAAAAAAAATTAGCCGCCATATTGGATCCGCCATTTTGAATTTTGAAAATTGGACTTCTGATTCGTGATCAGCGACCCCTAAAACCCCCGAGTAAAAAATTTCAAGCTGATCTAAACACTTTTAACAATTTCGTACTTTCGAATCAAATTTTGAAAAAAATTTGAACTTCAAACTCCATTTTTGAGCCGCCATTTTAATTTTTAATTTTCTCTATAGTCCTATCTTCTAGGTTATATATCTATGTCACGTTATTTGTAACATTTGAAATTATTTTTTCGCTATTTCATAGTAGAAAAAATTAAAAATTAAACAAAAATTGGAAAAAAATCGGACTTTTTTTATAAAAAACATTAATAACTTTTTTGTTTATAAATTTTTGACTTTTTTTTAACGCCATTCGATAGAGTGCATATGAAAACATAAGAAATGATGATTCGTGAATTTTTCTATTGATTTTTAAGTACCGAAATAAGTCCTCAAACTTCATGCCAAAATTTTGTTCATTTGGGCGTTAAAGGGTTATAATGCTCTCCAATTTGTCTCCAGGAATAATTTAATTATTCATAAAAAAAAATATTTTTCTAATGGCAATATAAACGATAGAATATTAATTTTAAAAAAAAATACCGCAACTCCAATTTTATTCTTGAAAAAAAACAATTGAAAAGAAACCTGTCAATTTAGAATTCAGAAATATCTAATTTTATAAATATATATATATATATATATATATATATATATATATATATATATATATATATATATATATATAATAATATATATATATATATATATAATATATATATATATATATATATATATATATATATATATATATATATATATATATATATATATATATATATATCAATTTAAAATTTTTGCAATTTTTAATTTAAAATTTCTTTGGTTCCTAAAAAAAAGGGTTTGTTCTAAATTCTATAATTGTTTTCTTATTTCCTCTATTAAATGCAAGAAAGTCTTTGTCATCATTCTTCACGTATCAGGTTACAAAGAAAGACGTGTTACTCTTTATACGCGAGTACACTGGGTCACACTATGTCCTTGTAATTAGAATCTTTCCGCATAATTTTTAAGAAATACTCTAATACAACTAATAGTAAATAACAATCTGTTAAATTATCTTTTTTTATTTCAATTTTTTTTCTTGAAAATTAATATTTCAATATAATAAAACTAAAAATTTATTTTTATTATTATTTTTTTTTTCACTAACAATTAATAAATGTTTTTTTTTATTAATGGAAAAGAAAAACAGTTACAACACAGAGAGAAAAATCAAGCGTTTGTAGTAAGACATGGTCTATACTTAAAAAGCACGGCGCTGTTTATACTCGATTTGTAGAAATCTATGCTAAAAGAGTATAGGTCTCTACTAAAAGAGTATAGGTCCCTACTCTTTTAGCATAGATTTCTACAAATCGAGTATAAACAGCGCCGTGCTTTTTAAGTATAGACCATGTCTTACTACAAACGCTTGATTTTTCTCTCCGTGAACAAAAATTAAAATATTTGTGATTCTTTCAAAGGATTTAAGAATCATGATAAATCAAAACATCAACCTCGAAATAAAATTAAGTCAATCAAATTGTAATATCGGCTAAACTGTAAATAATTTTTTTACATATATATTATAAATAATAATCGATAAGTAAATAAATATAAATAAAAGTAAAACTTAATTGTACAAATAACAATAAAACAAGATAATCGATATTACATAAAAGAAAAATATATAATAATAATAAATAATATAATCAATAAATATATTTAAAAAAATTTTTTTCAAATGAAAAAGGACATGATAGTAAAACTTACCATCTAAGTTCGGGTAAATAGTTAGTTTTGTATTATTTCTAAAATCACTAATTAAATTATAATTATAAATTTAATAAATTAAGTAAAAATAAAAAAAAAATATATATATTTCTTGTAAAATTCTTAGGTTAGAAGCTTCAGTATAAAGAAATATGTGTAAATGAAATTATAATAAACAATTAGTATAATTATAATCATTCAGTTAATAAATTAAACGAATAATTAATAACAGTATCTTTATAAAATATTATTAAGTATAATTAATAAATAAATGTAAATAAAATTTATTTGTAAAGTAATTAATATTACAGTTATAAATAATATAATATAATGAACAAATATGATTGTTATATGTTAATGATATAGGGGTAAAATGAGAATAAATTTGATTATCTAAATTCGGGTGGATAATCGGCCTTGTATCATTTCTTTAATCATAAATTGAATAATCATATTATAAAAATAATATAATCAACTAATAAATGTTTTAATTATCTAGTAGTTAAACAATAATAATTATCATAAATAACCGAATTAACAAATTTATTAATTTTTTTTTGTATCTATCGTTTATCTTAATTTATGACGAATATATGTAAAAATATATAAATACATAATTGATTGTAGTCAAAAATAAAATTTAGTTAGATACCATGATCCTAGCCGTTTTTAATTTATTTCGATATTAAAATTTGAATATTAAAGGTTTTTGTAATTGATTATTGATTATTATATCCTTTTGTTGAATCACAGTTGTGTTTATATTAAAATCCAGAATTGTATTTCTTTTCTATTCCCTCTTTTACTTCTAAATTAATAAAAAAAAATACTACTAAAGAATAAAAACGATTGAAATTATAATTAATTAAGATTGATATGGTCTTAATAATTATGGAACAATTTTGTTTTATCATAAATACATGTTCTTGCATTTTCTAAAAACAAAAAAAAAATTTTTAATTTTTTTTACCACTGTAAAGATAAATTACACATCCACTCTTTTAATTTTTACAAAATCATTAATACCATTATTAATGATTTACAAAAATAAAAGTTTAAATGATTAATTTTGGTTTTTGTTTTATTTGCTTATTTATTTTTCTCTCTTTTTCTCTATTCTCGCAACAAATTTGCAGTTAACTAGCGTACTGGTACGATGCATGTACAGTGCAAGTATGGCGTATGAGTCGTATTGGTACTGTGCTCGCCATCTGCTTTTGTACGGTAACGTGTACTGCACTGATATGTCGTACCAGTATGATATACTGGTGTAGTGCGGGTACGGTGATTGTATGATATACTAAGGTTTTTGTAATTTAGAGTATCGTACGGTTACTGTATTCGTACTATACTAGTACTGCGTGTAAAGCATTTTATATCCCTTTCCCTCTTGTGCTGTAGCCTGCGTTAGCTATTTCAATTTATTATTTGATGATAAAATTACTGAAAGAATCATTACTAAAATCAATTTAATTTTAAAGGAATTTATTTTTATTATAAGAGTTCTTTTTTTTGTTCCTAAAGATATTATGTAAATCATGTAACTTGTAACCACATTTACTTACATTAGAATAATCAGTATTTTAAAGTATTTTAATTAAATAATTCTGTAATGGTTTTGCTTTGTTAATTTTTTTTTTAACATTCTTTAAATAATTATGAATAATGACCATTTATAATTTAATGTAAGGAAAATCATTTAGACGTTCTAACCTATAAATAATGACACATGTTTATGTGATCCATAAAAAAAAATATTGCAATTTCTATATATTTTACTGTAACTCTTGAATTAAAAAAAATAAATAATAAATAAAAATTTCTCAAGTATAAAGCACAAAACAGTTTAAAATTCAAAAGTTTTCCACTTTTGTGGTAATTAGAATACGCTAAGGATAAAAGTAAGCATTATGACAAAGCAAAACCACTTGAGATTAATAGTATACACATATTACATATAGATTTCAAATTTAAATATAAAGGCACATGTTACAAGGATTTAAACTTTTGTATCGCATCCTAAAGGGTCAGAATTTTTCAATGTAATCTCGAGCTCTGAATGACAGGGAAACCATTGCATTTAATAAAGTTTATTTTATATATATAATTTTTATGTTGATAATCATGCAGAATAATTTTTCTCAAGTTATTTTTGCTTGCAATTATAACTGTTTTGTTTAATATCAAAATAAATAAATCCTTTATAAGTTATAAACAATTTTATTATACAAGCCGCAGGAATATTCCGCGGTGGCGAAAAAGAAATGTATAAATTTCGATTAAAATATAATTTTTATTAATAATCTTATTGCTCCTTTATATTATTTTCTCTTCAAAATTTAAAATCAATTTTAATAAATTAAATTAATAATTAACATTTTTTTTAATGACTTCTTTTTCACCTTTGTTATTAAAGGTTATGAAAGAAAGTAGTCAATTATTTACAGCAATTTTGCCGCTTGCATTTGAGAGAATTAGGGATGAATCAGACTGATGGTCATTTTCTTTTAATTAGGGGACACTTACGGAAAGGCAGGTAAAGGTTACTTGGTGTTGCATCATAATCATCCCCGCACAAGTACCGTAAATACAAATGCACCCTAGAAGTATAAGTGATCAAAAGAATGACTTCACTCCTTTCTTTCTCTTGCATAGTAGAAATAATGCGCTAAAATAAGTTTTTAAAAAAAAACAAGACAATATGAAAGTAATTTGACCACACAAAGTATATGAAATTTTGGAGTATCTTCGAGACAAAATGGAGAGCTATGTTTTTATTTGCAATATATCTTTTTTTATATTTTTTTTTTGATAGCAGGAATGTTGTTTATTTTATAATAAATAATATTCTTGCCTCTCGACGTGACGAATACAATTAACGAATACAACATAACGAAACGTGACTCACTGAAGACTCTGAACATAACCTAACAATATAAGACAAAATTCATAAAGCATTTTATTTAAAGGAGAATTTGTGACAGGAATTATCCGCGGTGGTGATGTAAACATCACTTTTAACCGTGGATGAATCTTGATACTCTTTGTGCCCAATCTCAGACCAAAGTTATAAAAAAAAATATATATATATAATCAGTTAATATTCACAGTAGACCAAGACATACTATACGAATACATGAAAACAACTCAAAATTCCTGACAAGTAATAACAAAATAATGGTTGCTAATTTTAACCATTATTTTCCACTGAAACTATTATTAACAATTTTTGTCTAAATTTTAGGTCTAAATAAAATTGATGACGCAACTTCTATTCCCAATATGACAGACATAATTTCGAATATTTATATTCAGCTGAATGAGCAAATCAAGAGCCCATTCAACAAAATTTTAAAACCAGAAGTGGATCGTCATCAGTCACTCAAAACCCACTGGTGAAGGAGTCCTTTTCTTCTTCTTTCGCTTTTTTTTATCAACGAACCTAATTCGATTGCTATTTGGTAAATCAGACAAGGTAACACACCTCAAATAAATGTATCTTTCTCTTCTGATAGATAATAGATAACACAATGAGGCAAAAATTCTCTTATTCTTATTTTATTTATATGTTAAACATTTAAAATTCGTTTGACGTGTGTTATCAGTTAAAATGGAAAATTAATGTTTACGCATCTAAATCACTAAATTATTTGTCTAAATTAAATTCAACTATTTCACGTAAACAATATTGTAAATCTTATAAAATTTTCCAGACTAAAATATAAATTATTTAGAAAGGGGTATTAAAATACACACACTAAAAAGCAATTATTAAAATTATCCTCTTTCTAAATAAATAAATAAATAAACTTCTCCGATGTCTAAAATTTACAGTATAACCTGCCGAAGTGCAACTCGATATTTTTAATTTTTTTGGTACAACAGAATTTATAAAATTATTTTATAATTCAATTTTTATAGTATTGTACAACATTTCAAAACTAAGTGAAAATAATTCTTGTCGGACATTATTAATTATAAAAACTATTTAAAGTAGCGTTGCATTCCGACAGGTCTGATTGTAATCGTTTTTCAGAAAACATAAGATTGTAATCTTGAATCGATGAATGTATTTTATATTATGTATTAAGGATGAGAGTAATGATTTTCTTTAAATTAAGGTATCGTGTTATAAAGCATTAAGTGTTTATTTTAAACTTCCACTGGTAAAATGGATAGTTTAAACAAAATTAGTGATATACTTAATTTAAGGTGGATTTTTACTGTTTTTGTATGTGTGATTTTTAAAAGCATGCATGAGGTAAATGTTTCTCTTTAATACAGATGACTAACAAACAAATAAACAAAAATCAAATTGTTATTCAAAGCTCACATTCAACTATTGTTCTACGATGAAACTACAAATTTAAATGTAAAAGAAAACCATTTACCACATGAAGTATGTTTGCGCTTCCTGAAAGACATGAAATTTATGTCATAACCAAGTTCATTTTCATTGCGACTTGTTTTCGGGGACGAAAAACGGAATTTCCACGGTGGTTTGTTACGCCATTTCCGTAACAAAAATTTTTCCAAAATTTTATATTTTATTAGAATTCATTTCTTAAGGATGCATGATCAGCATTTCGAAATCGCGCAGAAAATGAACTCGGTTCAAAGACCGTAAGCCTTTTCTTACGTCTGAAAGTACAATTTCAGCAATTAAACTATTTTATTTTCATGACTTTCAGGTAAATCAATTAATGAAATGTCATTATTTTATAAAGTTAGCTATTTTCTTGATTTTATAAACAAAACAAATGTGTATGTGTGTATGCATATGCATATATATATACAGGGTGATCGGTAAATCGCAGGTAATATTTTGTCCCCGGGTTCAGAATGTTGTGTAGAAGCGGACTATTTTTTTTGTTTTGTAAAATTTTGAGAAATTTTTGAATAAATTGAAAATTAAAATTGCGTGAACTGACAATGAGTGACAATTGTTGGGTCGCCATTTTAGTCGTGCGACCAACTTGTCTGATTGTAAAAAAAGTGGAGTTGAAAAAACAAAAGCCTATATTCAAACTGAATTGTGCTATCGGTTGGTTCCAACGGAAAATGATTTATTCGAAAAAATAAAAAACTTTTTCAGGATAATAAAATAATAATAGTTTTAAAATAATATTTGTTTTATAAAAATAAGTCAAATAATTATTTTTGAAACAATAAATAATTAAAATTTAGTTAAATTAAATACAAGAAATTGATAAATTATTTTTTAAAAATAGTCATTTATCTATTCTGTCTTTTTTATTTTTTTTCTACTTTATGATTGAAATACAGAAAAAATTATTGTTTATTAAATAATTTTAATAAAAAAAAGAAATAATTTAATTTAATTAAGATTTCAATTAAATTATACATACTAATTTATATTAATTGCACAATTCTTTTTGTTGGGAAATAAATGTTCGCACAGCTGACTTTTATGTAAACATGTTTTTAATTGCCCGTCAGCAGCTGCCATCTCGTGGCGCTCTTTATTACTACCATATTAATTTTTTCTTTCATTCTCTAGTACAAGTGTTTGACAAAATAAGGTTAGGTTCTTTGTTTATTTGTGTCCGCGGTGCCGGCTTTTAAATTTACGACTAAGTAATTGTCAGTGAATAAGTTTAAAAAATAATAATAATTAGTTTTTTAAAAAAAAGTGTTAGTGTTTAAAGTGCGGTGATAATTGCTTCAATATCGGTAAGTTGATATAATTCTTAATAATGAAAAAAATACAAGGTTAAAAAATTAGTTTAGGGATAAGAAATTGCGAATGAAAATTTTTTTTCTTTCAATTTATTTATTCAATAATTAATTTAAATAATAATTTAATCATTTATTTTGTAAATTAGTATTAATTAATTTTAATGTAAATTTATTTAATTAAATAATAATCGTAATTTTTATGAAATATTGATAATTTATTATTAAAAAATTATCAATTAAAAATTAATTACTTTCTTAAAATAATTTTACGAATTACTATAAATAAAAATTTGATATTAAAAAAAATGAGTTATTTCTATTTTTTTTATTGAGAAATAAATTTCCAAAGCCTTATTTAGTTTGAAAATTTTTTTAATGGTCCGTCAGCAGCTGCCATCTTGTGGCGATTTTTATCATTGCAAATTTATTTTGTTTTCTTTACGAACAATTATTTCTGTTTTGGAATTGATGAAAACAAGAATTTTAAATTCCTTTTAATTTCAGTCTATTAATAAAATAATTTTAAAAAATTGATCCTGAAATCAATCAAAAGATTGATTTCAGGATCAATTTTTTTTTCGACCGTCGAAACGAATTTCACATAAATATTTCATCACTGCAAAGGTTGACATCACTTGAGACGGCTCAGTGGCAACCATTACAGACATGTAAATTTAATGTTTGCGTTCGACTCCCGGGTCGGTTGAAATTTTTTTTTCTGTTTCTTTTTATTAAATTTTGCATTTAATTTTCCAGTGATAAAAATAATCAATTTTTAACAAATAATTTAAAGTTATTTTTGTTAATTAATTTTAAATATTCATTAATGAACAATTAATTAATAATAAATAATATTAGTTATTTCTATTATTTTCTCATTTTATTTTGTTGAAAAATGAATTTTAATAGTTTGATTTACTTTTGAATAAGTATTTTTTTAATTGCCCATCAGCAGTTGCCATCTCGTGGCGCTTTTTATCATTCCAAATTTTTCTTTTCTTTAATAATTATTAATTTAATTAATTATTTAAAATAAATAATTGATTTAATTAATCAATTTGTATAAATAATTAAACAATTAATTATTTAAACAAAAAATTCATTAATTAATTTAATTATTTAATTAGAATAAATAATTAAACAATTAATTATTTAAACAAATAAATAAATTATTTTAATTAATGAATTAGAATAAATAAATAAATATAAAAATGAATTAATTAAACAAAAAAAAATTCATTAATTCATTTCATATTTAATAATTATTGTTAATTGATTTAATTATTCATTAATTTTTCAAATTCTCTATTATCAATTAATTTTCTATAATTAACTATGTTGAACAATTAATCACAATATCATACTCAAAAACAAATATTTTTCTAATGGTCCATCAACAGCTGCCATCTCGCGGCGCTTCTTATAATTACAAATTTATTTCTTCTTTCTTTAGGAACAATTATTTCTGTTTATTTAAAAATGATGAAAACAAGAATTTTAAATTCCTTCTAATTTCTGTCTATACACAAATTAAAAAAAATTGATCCTGGAATTAATCCGTTGATTAATTTCAGGATCAATTTTTTTTTGGTCTGTCAAAATGAATTTCGCATAAATATTTCATCACTGTAAAGATTAACATCACTTGTGATGGCTCAGTGGCGACCATGACGGACTTGAAAATTTAAAGTCTGCGTTCGACTCCAGGATCGGTTGAATTTTTTTTTCCTTCGTTTCTTTTTATTAAATTTTGCAAATAATTTTTCAGTGACAAAAATAATCATTTTTTAATAAATAATTGAAAGTTATTTTTGTTAATTAATTTTAAATTATTTATTAATAGACAATTAATTAATAATTAATAATATTAGTTATTGCTATTATTTTCCCATCCTATTATGTTGAAAAATGAATGTCAATAGTTTACTTTTGAAGAAACATTTTTCTAATTGCCCATCAACAGCTGCCATCTCGTGGCGCTTTTTATCATTACAAATTCATTTCTTCTTTCTTTAGGAACAATTATTTCTGTTTATTTACAAATGATGAAAACAAGAATTTTAAATTCCTTTTAATTTCAGTCTATTCATAAATTAAAAAAAAATTGATCCTGAAATTAATCCGTTGATTAATTTCTGGATCAATTTTTTTTTTGGTCTGTCAAAATGAATTTCGCATAAATATTTCATCACTGTAAAGATTAACATCACTTGTGATGGCTCAGTGGCGACCATGACGGACTTGAAAATTTAAAGTCTGCGTTCGACTCCAGGATCGGTTGAATTTTTTTTCCTTCGTTTCTTTTTATTAAATTTTGCAAATAATTTTTCAGTGACAAAAATAATCATTTTTTAATAAATAATTGAAAGTTATTTTTGTTAATTAATTTTAAATTATTTATTAATAGACAATTAATTAATAATTAATAATATTAGTTATTGCTATTATTTTCCCATCCTATTATGTTGAAAAATGAATGTCAATAGTTTACTTTTGAAGAAACATTTTTCTAATTGCCCATCAACAGCTGCCATCTCGTGGCGCTTTTTATAATTGCAAATTTATTTCTTCTTTCTTTAGAAACAATTATTTCTGTTTTCAATTGATGAAAACAAGAATCTTAAATTCCTTTTAATTTCAGTCTATTCATAAATTTAAAAAAATTCATCCTGAACTTAATCCGTTGATTAATTTCAGGATCAATTTTTTTTTTTTTGATCTGTCAAAATGAAGTTCACATATAAATTAATATTTCATCACTGCATAGGTTAACATCACGTGAGATGGTTCAGTGGCGCCCAGAACGGACTTGAAAATTTAAATTCTGCGTTTACTCCAGGATCGGTTGAAATTTTTTTTGTTTCTTTTTATTATATTTTGCATTTAATTTCTCAGTGATAAAAATAATCATTTATTAACAAATAATTTAAAGTTATTATTATTAATTAATTGTAAATGATTCATTAATGAACAATTAATTTATAATTAATAATATTAGATATTTCTATTTCTTTTTCATTTTATTATGTTGAAAAATTGATTTTCAATGGTATACTCTTGAATAAATATTTTTTTTATTCTCCATCAACAGCTGTCATCTCGTCTCACTTTTTATCATTACAAAACTTATTTTTTCTTTCTTTTTTAATAATTATTAATTAATTTAATTATTTAATTAATTTATTAAAAAATTAATTCATTCGACAATAAAATTGAATAATTAATTAATTATTCGTAATTACTTTAGTTATTTATTAATTCTATAGTCCACGCTATTGACACGGTGGACCCACGCTATTACGTTATTATCACATTCTATAAATTATTTATTATTAATTTATTATTGTTAATAAATTAAATTAATTTTTACTAGTTAATTATTTCTATTATTTTCTTAATTTAATATGTATCCCATTGGTTGAGTTCAAACAAAACCAACCAATCATGTCAATTTATCGAATTACGTCACCAAAATAGGTTATGTCGACCAAAATACAAATAAACGCGACACTTCGTGTCGAATTGCGTGGACCATGTTCAAATAAGTGGGGTTTCAGTGTATTAATTTTGGAAATAATAATTTTACTTTTAATGAAAACTGTAAATCTTAATGGTTTCTATTATGGCACAGAAAAAAAACCGATGAAAAATAGTACATTGTACAACTAGTGGCGAAAGTGTGATTTTTCGAGAGTGAAGTTTGCGGCTCGAGCGTAGCGAGAGCAGCAATCACTCGAGAAAAATCATTCTTTCACCACGAGTTGTGCACTACGTTTTCTCCAACGCTTTGCGAGGAAAGGTTTCTTCGTGAGTTTCGTATAATTTTAATTTAACGTGTGCTTGTGTTTAATATAATAAAAGACGAATGTTTTGAGTGGGGAATAAGTTAGATACAAAATAAATCTCGGTCAAAGAACAAGAAAAAAGAATAAATTCATGATTTACTTTCGCCACGCCAAATTTACTTTCGCCACGCTAAAAATTACTTTCGCCACGCTGAATTTACTTTCGCCACGCCAAATTTTACTTTCGCCACGCTCTTCAAAGCAGTTGAGAAAAGTTCTACTTTCGCCACACTTTTCTACCGAGAAAAGTACTCCTTTCAGAGCAAGTGTTGGAGAAAAATATTTGTTTGCAAAAAATACACATTATAGTGCTAAATTCTCATTCGTCTGGCATGTCCCTTTGGGAGAATTTTTTTTCGGGTTAAAGGTGTCACTCCCCCTTAACGTTTTAAAAAATCCATTTCCGGCGAAGTTTCACTTTCCGAATTGATTTCCGGAGAAAAAATCGACTTCCAGGAAAAAATTATATTAAAAAAAATCAATTTCCGGAAGTGATTTCTGAAAGACAAATCAACTTCCAGAAAAAAAATTTGCGTCAAAAAAATAATTTTCCGTAAAGTTTCCGAATTGATATCTGGAAAATTTCTGGAAGAAAAATCGACTTCTAGAAAAAAATTAACGTAAAAAAAAGCAATGTCCGAAGTGACTTGTGGAAGAAAAATCTACTTACTTCCAGAAAGAAATTAACGTTTAAAAAAATCCACTTCCGGAAGTTTTACTTTCCGAATTGTTTTGCTGAAGAAAAGTCGACTTCCAGGAAAAATTTAACGTCAAAAAAAAAAATTGTCTATTTATATTTAAGCACTTTCAATAATTTTTTTTGTATAAATTTCATTTTTTGATAGTTTTTCTTTAAACGCGTTTTTCTCAAAACAGGATTTTTGAAATTGCCGTACAATGTAGTTCAAAAAGTTATTGACCGATTTCAAGACGAAAAATGTTGGAAATTGTTCGTTATTAAATTTATTATTAAGTGAACTAAACTCTAAAAGAAAAAAGCAATTTTTAGTACTTTTTTTTTAAATAAAAAAGATGCAAAAAAATCGAAAATTTTTTTAAATTTAATGTCAATTTTTCAATTTTCAATATTTTCACTTAATAATGAAATATTTATAAAATGTGCATAAACTTGATTTTTTGTTTAATGATAAAATTTGTGGGCTCAGGGCTGCACGGCAATTATGAACTCTATCGGAGCAGCTCTATAAATAATAGCTCCCAACTTGGAAGATTTTTTATATAAATGCTTGAAAATAATATGAATTACAGTTAAATATAAGAACAAAATGATGGCAATGTTTTATTTCATTTAAAAAAATTCTTTCGGTATAAAAAAAATTCACGAAAAATTCCTAAAAAAAACAGCGTTCTAATGTGGTTTCCCCCCTTAATTCAATGAGTTTAAATATTTATTTTAATAACATTTTCCATAAGAATTCAATTATTAAAAAAATTTAGTAAAATTCTACGCAAAAAATTAATTATTTTCATAAAATATTAAAGTGGAATATTGCAGGGATCTTAAAGTAATATTTAAATGTTCAGATCACAGATATATTCCAAAATAACATTGAGAGAATGTTAAGGGGGGGTAGGGTCAAACAACTTTCAAAAAATCGTTTTTTTTTATTTTTATTTTCTTATAGTAGAACTTCTCAGAAATGTCCCTTGAAATTTTTAAGTCATTTGGAACAAAATTGCCAAAGTTATGGAGCTTTTACCCCTTGATTGTCTCCGTACCTGAATTGACAAAAGTTATAAATAAACAATAAAAAGTGATAAAAAAAATTTTGTTTTTACATTTTTCGGAAGCTACTAAGATTTTGTTCAGGGACATAAAATAAAAATTAAATTGATGCAAAACTCTAGTAGATATTACAATATTAACATGGTTTGAGCAGGTGAATATTTTGTCCAGCGAATACTTTTAAACGCGTTTTTTTCAAAACGACCATTTTCAAAGTCGGTGAACATCATAACACAAAAACTACTGCACCAATCTTTACAAAACTTGGCATACTTTTTTAACACATAAAATACCCGACCCCAACGTTTTTCTTTTGTTTATTTATTTATTTTTTTCCAAGATATAGCAACAAAATGGCGGATTTTTTGAGTGAAAATAGCGTTTTTTGCTTCATTTAGTCGCAAAAAATTCAAAAATTTTCAAAAAGGAAAACGTTGGGGTCGGGCAAAATTATTCTTCTTAGCAAATTCACTTCAGTTTTTGAATTTCGTTAATGTGTTAATTAATTATAATGTTCACCGCAAATCATGTTTTTTAGAAAGCGTTTTGGAAAATGCTCCATCAGCGGCATAATTCTTAATATTTTTAAACAAAAATTTTACAAAATCTTCTTTAAATACTAACTAATAACATGCGAAAAAATTTAACATATAAACTTTTACCATTTCTTCAATAAAAATTCACAAAAAAGATGCTTTTTTTCAGCCGTTAGACCCTACCCCCCCTTAAACAGTTATATCGAAGTAATATTACAGGATGATGTTTAGTTAATGTTCAACCGTAATATTAATGAAATATTCCAGAGTGATGTTAAAGGAATATTGCAAACTTTCATACTTTTTCCAGTAAATTCTTCGCAGAATGTAATTGTTTTAAAAATCTTATTAAAATTCTTAGAAAAAATTAAATTATTAATTATTTTTATTAATGTTTGAAAAATTCCTTCAAAATTTCCAAATCTGTCTGTTTACGATTCAATTTTATGAATTTTTCAATTATTCAGAAATTGTTTAATTAAATATTTAAAAAATAAAAACTTGAAATAATTTTAAAAAAGAAAATTCAATTACATTTTTTTAAAGAAATTAATTGTTACTAAAAGTATAAATAATTCTAAATTTTAAAATAAGTAGATAAATATTTTTGGAGAAAAGTGGACGAAAGATTACAAAATCAAATTTAAAATTAAACCAAAATTACTAAAAACTAAAGACAAAATTATGATATTCTAAATTAAATATGCACTGAATTTAAAAAACATAATTTTTTGCTTTTGTTTAATCACTAAAAAAAGAATAAAAGATTATATTTTCGATTTTTCTGTTTTACCAACTATTATTAAAAATATTTCAAAACTTCTATAAATGCAGATGGCAGTATTATTAAATAAATCTTCTTTTGTTTTATTCATTTTTATTTGAGGTTAATTTTTAATCAAGGTGAATTTAACAATTTTTCAGAAGTAAGTTTTTAATTTTATCTTTTTTATTTTTAAAATGAATAATATTTGTGTAAATTTAAATTAATTTTTTATTCCTTTTTTAGTGGTAAATAAAGAAGAAAGAATCAGAATTAGCAAAATAAATAATTTTCAAAAATTGAAAATTCTCGAGTACGCTAGGAGATTTCCATTTTTATTAATGTCAAAGCGATGGAAAGCTTCCAGAAATATTGACGATTCTCCCTTATGGGGAGATATTAAATTTGAATTAAATGGAATGAATCCGACAAGCTCTAGGGAAGCAGAAGAATGGAGACAGGTTAGTTTAATAATAATTATTATTTAAATTCAATAATCTTTATTAATAATAATTAATTTAATTAATTTTTATTTACGATTTTATTAAAAATATTAAAAATAATTGAATTTTCTTTTATATTTAAAAAAAAATTATATTCCTTTGAGAAATTTTATTAAGATTGTATTGAAAATAATTTAATTTTATCGAAAAACTACTATTTATAAAAGAATTTTATTTTATTATTTACGAAAATAATTGAATCCAAGTAAAAATATTATCATTTATGAAAATAATTGAATAATTGCAAAAGAAATTTATAAAAAAATTTGTAGATAATAAAATTCCTGTGAAATTTTTATTATTTTTTGAAAACAATTAAATTTCTGCAATCATTTGTAATTTCATTTCTCTAAAATTATCCAAATTATATAGTACAATTTACGAACTTTTATCCTTTTTGAATTAAATTATGAACTTTACGGACCTTTTTTAAAAAAACGGATATTTACGCGATTTACGGATCTAGTTCAAAACCTGCCACCCTGAAATTAATATTTGTTAGGTCCAAAAAAAAATTATTTGAATTAAATGTTTTTCAAATAACTTGAATTAATTGAATTTAATAATTTTTTTTTCGATGTAAATTTGAATTAGTGAAAATCAGTAGATTTGTTCATTCACAAAAAAATGACTGATATTTCAATCATTCCGTTGTTGATTTAAAACATTTTTCTGAAATTTAATGAAATTTCTTAATTTTTTTAAAAATATGATTTTTAGGGCATCGTTTTTTAAATTTGGTAAAAATTAAGAATTATTAAAAATTATTATATAGTTAATAGTATTTTCTAAAATTGTAACTGTATAATAATATTTTTAACCCAGGGAGTATGTGGCGGGAAACTGTTACACCGACTATGTGGTGGGCATGACATGCCCAAAATGTAAAATTGCTCGTTCGCGTCATGAAATTTTTTTCCGTGTATAGTTAATTATAAAAATAAGTTAATTAAACTTTTAGATGGCCTCCGAGGTCTCCTGACTTTAACGTCCTGGATTATTTTGTGTGGGGACACGTCAAGGAGTTCGTTCACGCTGTCTTGATCGACAACGAAGATCAATTGAAAAATACATAATATGTTTAAAATACCGAAATATTTGACTATTCTCAAATAAATATTTATTTATTTCAAATAATTATTATTTTAGTTAATTAAATGGTATTTGATTCAATTACATAAATTATTAATTTATTGCAAGAACCTTCCCGTAAGATTCCAGTGGAATGTTAGGAACCATCCACGAAAGGCTAACCTCTTGATAGTCCATGGCCCATATGTAGCCACAAAAAGTCGTGCCACCTTTGCGTCTGTGGCCATATATGGCCATCTCAAAAATAAAATACTAAACATAATTCGATTTGAATAACGAAGAGTATACTAAGGTTTTTGGGATCGCTGAATCCGAATATCAAGTCAGATTTTCAAAATTCAAAATGGCGGACCTAAAATGGCGACTATGAAGATTTAAGAATTTATCAAATTCGCTTGAAACTCGTTACCCTGGGGTTATCGGGATCGCTGATTACAAATATGATGTCAGATTAACAAAATTAAAAATAGACAATCCAATATGGCGGATTTTTAAAAATAATTATTAACTTGTTGTACAATTGTTCTTAGACTTTTTTATTGTCCTCACTGAGAACAATTCAGCACAAATTTTATTTTTTCAAAATTTTGATTTTTGAAAAATGTTCAAAAAAATTGAAGTATAATAAGAAATTTTTTTTAATTTTTAAAAAATATTTTAATTTTTTTCCAGCACAATATTTGTTATCGTTTTCTAAGTGTAGCACAATTTTCGTTTTTTAGTTTTATCAAAATTTTGTTGAGAAAAAATGAAATGGCGTTGCCAATTTCTTGGACATACGTACGTGAGCGCGTCAGTCTCAACGGGGCACCATAGACTTTTTCGTTGATTTCTCGAAAAGTTATCGCGATCCCATTATAAAACTTTTACGAAAATTTTGTTATTACTTTTGGCTATCACTATAAAAAAAATAAAAAAAATCGGAGGGGGAGGGGTGTTTTTCAAAAAATTAAAAAGAAAAATTTTTTTTGAAAATTTTTTAATAATTTCTAAAAATTTTTTTTTCTAAAAATTTATTTAAAAAGTACTAGTTATACTGAAAAATTGAAAAAAAAATTTTGAAAAAATATTGAAAACAACCGGAGTTATCCTAATTTTAAAAAATTAGTACATAAATTTTCAAATTTGAATATTTTCAAAATTTTTTCGAAATTTTCAAAATCGCCTTCACTTTATCATATCTTATCCTTATAGCTACAAGGAAAAGAAGTTTCAAGAAAATTGTTAACAATGTCCAAAAATCGTCGATCATTTCACATGGAATTGCTCCCTTGCTGATTATTTGCCTGCTCGATTTCATCTCTCGAGACAAATCACTTTTGATATTTGCAAGAGTTTTTAATAAAGAATAAATTTTTGGGACCAAAAAAATGATTTTTGTTTCTCTTTTTTCCAATTTCTCAATAAAAATGTAAGTTTCCCAGGAGACGTAATTTGAAATAAGTTCTTTGGCTTGCTGATTATTTGCCTTCTCGATTTCATCTCTCAAGACGAATCACTTTTGAGATTTTAAAGATTTTTTAATAAATAATGAATTTTTGGGACCAAAAAAATGATTTTTATATTTTTTTTCAATATTTCGCTATAAATGTAAGTGTTCCAGGAGTCGTAAGTTGAAATGAGTTCTTTGGCTTGCTGATTAGTTGCCTGATCGATTTCATGTCTCAAGGCGAATCACTTTTGACAATTGTAAGATTTTTTAATAAAAAATAAATTTTTGAGACCAAAAAAATGATTTTTATTTGTCATTTTTATCAATTTTTCGCTATAAATCTAAGTGTCCCAGGAGTCGTAAGTTGAAATGAGTTCTTTGGCTTGCTGATTATTTGCCTGCTAGATTTCATCTCTGAAGACGAATCACTTTTGACATTTGCAAGATTTTTTAAAAAATAATAAATTTTTGGGACCAAAAAATGATTTTTATTTGTCATTTTTATCAATTTTTCGCTATAAATCTAAGTGTCCCAGGAGTCGTAAGTTGAAATGAGTTCTTTGGCTTGCTGATTATTTGCCTGCTAGATTTCATCTCTGAAGACGAATCACTTTTGACATTTGCAAGATTTTTTAAAAAATAATAAATTTTTGGGACCAAAAAATGATTTTTATTTGTCATTTTTATCAATTTTTCGCTATAAATCTAAGTGTCCCAGGAGTCGTAAGTTGAAATGAGTTCTTTGGCTTGCTGATTATTTGCCTGCTCGATTTCATCTCTCAAGACGAATCACTTTTGAGATTTTAAAGATTTTTTAATGAAAAATAAATTTTTGGGATAAAAAAAAATGATTTTTGTCTTTTTTTTCAATATTTCGCTATAAATGTAAGTGTTTCATGAGACGTAAGTTGAAGTGAGTTCTTTAGCTTGCTGATTATTTGTCTGCTCGATTTTATCTCTCAAGACGAATAACTTTTGACATTTGCAAGATTTTTTAAAAAAAAATAAATTTTTGGGACCAAAAAAATGATTTTTATATTTTTTTTTCAATATTTCGCTATAAATGTAAGTGTCCCAGGAGTCATAAGTTGAAATGAGTTCTTTGGCTAGCTGATTATTTGCCTGCTCCATTTCATCTCTCAAGACGAATCACTTTTGAGATTTTAAAGATTTTTTAATAAATAATGAATTTTTGGGACCAAAAAAATGATTTTTATATTTTTTTTTCAATATTTCGCTATAAATGTAAGTGTCCCAGGAGTCATAAGTTGAAATGAGTTCTTTGGCTAGCTGATTATTTGCCTGCTCGATTTCATCTCTCAAGACGAATCACTTTTGAGATTTGCAAGAGTTTATAATAAATTCTTGGGACCAAGAAAAAGATTTTTAAATTTAATTTTTATCAATTTTTCGCTATAAATCTAAGTGTCCCTGGAGAAGAATGTTCAATTGAGTTCTTTGCTTGCTGATTAGTTGCCTGCTCGATTTCATGTCTCAAGGCGAATCACTTTTGACAATTGTAAGATTTTTTAATAAAAAATAAATTTTTGAGACCAAAAAAATGATTTTTATTTGTCATTTTTATCAATTTTTCGCTATAAATCTAAGTGTCCCAGGAGTCGTAAGTTGAAGTGAGTTCTTTGGCTAGCTGATTATTTGCCTGCTCGATTTCATTTCTCAAGACGAATGACTTTTGAGATTTGCAAGAGTTTTTAATAAATAATTAATTTTTGGGACCAAAAAAATGATTTATATTTGTCATTTTTATCAATTTTTCGCTATAAATCTAAGTGTCCCAGGAGTCGTAAGTTGAAATGAGTTCTTTGGCTAGCTGATTATTTGCCTGCTCGATTTCATTTCTCAAGACGAATCACTTTTGAGATTTGCAAGAGTTTTTAATAAATAATTAATTTTTGGGACCAAAAAAATGATTTTTATTTGTCATTTTTATCAATTTTTCGCTATAAATCTAAGTGTCCTAGGAGTCGTAAGTTCAATTGAGTTCTTTGGTTTGCTGATCATTTGTCTGCTCGATTTCATCTCTCAAGACGAATCACTTTTGAGATTTGCAAGAGTTTTTAATAAATAATTAATTTTTGGGACCAAAAAAATGATTTTTATTTGTCATTTTTATCAATTTTTCGCTATAAATCTAAGTGTCCTAGGAGTCGTAAGTTGAATTGAGTTCTTTGGTTTGCTGATCATTTGCCTGCTCGATTTCATCTCTCAAGACGAATCACTTTTGACATTTGCAAGATTTTTTTAAAAAAAATAAATTTTTGGGACCAAAAAATGATTTTTATTTGTCATTTTTATCAATTTTTCGCTATAAATCTAAGTGTCCCAGGAGTCGTAAGTTGAAATGAGTTCTTTGGCTAGCTGATTATTTGCCTGCTCGATTTCATTTCTCAAGACGAATCACTTTTGAGATTTGCAAGAGTTTTTAATAAATAATTAATTTTTGGGACCAAAAATTTGTTCAGTTTTATAAAGTACGTGAAAGATTAGTTGACTGCGCTTGAAAATTCTGTAGAGCATGCGCAGTGTGCGTTGCGCGTTTCTACCCAAGGTAAATGCCAGCTGATCGTCTGTTTCCATTTCCCTGTCGGAAGAATAGACTGAAATAGACTGAAATTGTACTGGGCTCAGTACAATTTCAGTCTGATTTTTTTTTAATGTTTCGGTAGACATTTTTAAAGTCTTTTAACAATAGTTTAAAATGTAGGTTTTGTCAACAAACCATTGTTAACAGTCTGGAAGTGAAAATAAAAAAGGTTAACAAAATTTTCAATGAAATTCCCGTTAAGTTTTAAACTTATATTGCAACCCCTGCTTTAACAATAGACCCGAAAGCCTATTGTTGTATGGGATTATAATTTTATGACTTAAAAAGTTTACAATTTAAATAACACAATTTTTAAAACCAAAAAATTTAAATCTGTGGTGCTTTATGATTACAAATATCTAAAATTCATTATAAAAAATTATTATTTAAAAAAGTTATGAACTATCTCGCGAACTCTAATTGTTACGTAAAAACAGATATTATTTTTGAATTTAGATTCACATGAACATTTAGCATATATTATAATTACTTGCGAAGAATCTGAGTTCATGAAAAACAAATATAATGTTGGAGTATAAATAAAAATTATTTTTAACATTGACAAAGAAATATTCGTCCTTCAACTTAATGACGGTTAGGCCATAAACACCACCTATAGCGACCCTTTTGCAGGTAATTTTTCCCAGTACAATTTCAGTGCTAAAACGCAGCAAATTTTGACTGAAATAGACTGAGCTCTCAGTACTAATTAATAATCTATACTCAGTATAGATGCTTGTATACGAGGTGACTTTTAAAGCATTTTTCTTAATATAACACTATTTTAAAGTAAATGTAGATAATAGAAATGAATTTTCAAAGTAAAACAAAGCTAAATTTATAAGGGAAATGAAGTTTTAAGAAAAAAAGGATAATTTTAATCAAAAAATTTATCCACATTGACAAAAAGTTAGAATTTGATAATTCCTTGTTACTCTAACTAACCGACATTAGATATTTCTCGTATACGGTAAGCAGATTTTGTATTAAATTTAATTATTTTACATAACAACATTTATATAATAAATAAATAATAATATATTATTAATTAGTAATGAAAAAAACTTATTTATTCTACCGCCAATACAAAATCGTGCTTACCGCATCCGAGAAATATCTAATGTCGGTAAGTTAGAGTAACAAGGAATTATCAAATTCTAACCTTTTTTAGTGTGAATAAATTCTTTGAACAAAATTATCCTTTTTTTCTTAAAACTTCATTTCCCTTATGAATTTAGCTTTGTTTTACTTTGAAAATTCATTTCTATTATCTACATTTACTTTAAAATAGTGTTATATTAAGAAAAATGTTTTAAATGTCACTTCGTATACAAGCATCTATACACTTCTCATTACGGAAAAGGCTCGTATGAGAGTTTTCTCATATTTCTCATACGAGCTACCGAGCTCGTATACGAACTCCGCGGTCCGTGTATCGAATTTTTTTTACTGGGAAGGTATATAACTTAATTATTATTTAATAAAATTTTTAATCGCGTAGAATATAGTAAATTATAAGATAATGAGTGAGCAAGAGAAGGACAGATCAATGAACATAACCTAAAAATTAAAAACTATCCTTCTTAGGGTGGAGTCCCATGACAGCGTATTGCGTTGCGTCGTAATGGGAGAGAAAAAGACGCAAGTATACGTTTGCTGCATTCTCTCTCATTACAACGCAACGCAAAACGCTACCATGGAACTGCGGCTTTAAATTAATAGCACAGCCACACAAAAAAATAAAAAAGTTTTGATCTGGAGATCTGACATAACCCCAGAAAACCAATATGACGGGCACGTTTTTGAAAAATTTATCAGATTCGATTGAAACTCATTACTAGGGAGTTTTTGGGGTCTCTGATTACGAATCTGCCCCAGTAGCACGTAATATTGGGAACATACCTGTAACATTGCGGCAACATTGGTTATGTTTAGGCAGTGTTCTCACTATTGCTGTAATATTACGTGCTACTGGGGTGAAGTTATATTTTAAAAATTCGAAATGGCGGATCCAATATGGCGGACACGTTTTTAAAAAATTCATTGGATTTGCTTGAAACTCGTTTCTCGGGGGGTTTCAGGTTTTTAGGAATTTAAAAAAAAATTTTGTATAAAACTTTAATTATTTATAACTTTTTATTAAATTTTTTAAAATTCTTTTTGGGATATCATCACTTACAATAATAGATACAAGAAAATATAATTGGTTTTAATTTTCATGAATGTTGGTGAAACAAGGGACACATCATTGAGCCTTATTGTCAATTGTTATTTCGTCTTCTCTTATACAAAAAGTACCACGATACTATAAAATTCAATTGTTTCAGTTGTTTGTTAAAAAGTAGTTATTCAATTAGCAAAATATAATTTTTCCGAAAAACAATTTCTGTATAATATGTAAATTACACTAGTTTACAAAATTAAAAAATTTTTTAATCCGCGGTATTTCACTGTCATTTCTTATGTAGAATTTGCTCTCGAATCCGAATAAAAACAATTGAATGTTATTTGACATTCAATTGTTTTCATTTTGTTTTTATTGACTTTTTCGTGAGATTCTCGTTCTTATTAAGGCGATACAATAATAGTGACTGTCAATATAATGACTGAAAGTTAAATTAAATTATCACGGTGGGATTAAATTAACTTTAATCCAAAAATGCTTGCGTATCCAAATTTCTTTCTGATTTCTTTTCTAGGATGTCTCATGATAATTTTGAGCCAAAAAAGAAAAAAATCGCCAGGGCCGTATTAAAAAAACTCATTTTTCGATATTTTGAAAATATCAATTATCTTTTTTTCTAAGAAAGTAAATAATCTCCGCCACTGGTTGTCCACTGCCGAACATCATCGATGTCTTCGATATGCTGGGAGAAGTGGATTCTTATCCACTGCCAGACATGATTGACATCATGGATATGTTCGGTAGACCTTGTCGTGGCGTCGAGCCTTCTGAGTTTGTTAAGTTGCAGTTGCAGAAGGTCCTTTGATATTTTGAAAATATCAATTATCTTTTCTTCTAAGAAAGTAAATAATAGTAAGGTATTATAGGTTTAAATCATTTATATTAACATAAATAAACGGTCCATAGGTACTGAATTCTTTGCATCAATCCAAACCCATTAAAAAATTTTAAAAATGCTGAAGAATCCGTTAAAAAGTTGGTTTCTAAAACATTACTATTAAATATCCCATTGCATTTTAACCCATAAGGATCCACATAAAATTAAATAACGTTTTCATGACCACCAACATTCCAACATTCATGAAAATTAAAACCAATTATATTTTCTTGTATCTATTATTGTAAGTAATGATATCCCAAAAAGAATTTTAAAAAATTTAATTAAAAAGTTATAAATAATTAAAGTTTTATACAAATTTTTTTTTAAATTCGCAGTTAATAAGAATGAGAATCTCACGAAAAAAACAATTGAATGTTATTTGACATTCAATTGTTTTTATTGACTTTTTCGTGAGATTCTCGTTCTTATTAAGGCGATACAATAATAGTGACTGACAATATAATGACTGAAAGTTAAATTAAATTATCACGGTGGGCTTAAATTAACTTTAATCCAAAAATGCTTGCGTATCCAAATTTCTATCTGATTTCTTTTCCAGGATGTCTCATGATAATTTTTAGCCAAAAAAGAAAAAAATCGCCAGGGCCGTATTAAAAAAAAACTCATTTTTCGATATTTTGAAAATATCAATTATCTTTTTTTCTAAGAAAGTAAATAATCTCCGCCACTGGTTGTCCACTGCCGAACATCATCGATGTCTTCGATATGCTGGGAGAAGTGGATGCTTATCCACTGCCAGACATGATTGACATCATGGATATGTTCGGTAGACCTTGTCGTGGCGTCGAGCCTTCTGAGTTTGTTAAGTTGCAGTAGCAGAAGGTCCTTTGATATTTTGAAAATATCAATTATCTTTTTTTCTAAGAAAGTAAATAATAGTAAGGTATTATAGGTTTAAATCATTTATATTAACATAAATAAACGGTCCCTAGGTGCTGAATTCTTTGCATCAATCCAAACCCATTAAAAAATTTTAAAAATGCTGAAGAATCCGTTAAAAAGTTGGTTTCTAAAACATTACTATTAAATATCCCATTGCATTTTAACCCATAAAGATCCACCTAAAATAAAATAACGTTTTCATGACCACCAACATTCCAACATTCATGAAAATTAAAACCAATTATATTTTCTTGTATCTATTATTGTAAGTAATGATATCCCAAAAAGAATTTAAAAAAATTTAATTAAAAAGTTATAAATAATTAAAGTTTTATACAAATTTTTTTTTAAATTCGCAGTTAATAAGAATGAGAATCTCACGAAAAAAACAATTGAATGTTATTTGACATTCAATTGTTTTTATTGACTTTTTCGTGAGATTCTCGTTCTTATTAAGGCGATACAATAACAGTGACTGCCAATATAATGACTGAAAATTAAATTAAATTATATAATTGACCATCCGATTAAGAATTTTATGTTATATTTAAAATCAGAGGGTCAACTATGTAATAAAATTTCACTTTGACAGTCATTCAGTTTTTGTTGACAAACATGTATTTTTTTAAGCGACGGGTTATTGAATTATTTTACATGTCATGGCAAACAATTTGTTTACAAATGTCATTTGACAGAATGTTTACTTTGACAAATGTTAATTGTAAATACTGTTTTTATACTCTATTAACCACTTTTTGTAAGGTTATAAAAAATCTAAATTGTATTTTTATTTAAAAAATTGACTGTCGTTCATTCTAGTTAATTATTGTAATAATAAGCGATAGTCAATTTTTAGATCAAAATCCCTTTTGGATTTTTTAACTTTAGAAAAAGTGGTTATTAGAGTATAAAAACATTATTTACAATTAACATTTGTCAAAGTAAACATTCTGTCAAATGACATTTATAAACATTCGAAAATATATTTTATGGTCAGTTGAGATAAAAAAGGTTTGAGAAAATAACGTTTTCATGACAAAAATATTTTATTAATTTACATTTTGAAAAATTCAGCATTTGAATAAATGACAACTAGAAAATAATAATATTTGGATAAATAGCAATTTTGACAGTTCAATTTTCACCTTCTTTAGCATTGGAAGTTATACCAATTATTTAACATTATAATTAAATAAATTTAGGTTATTTTAACATTTGAAACTGTTAAATTAGATAAAATTATGATTATAACTTTATCAAAATCAGGATAAAACATTTTTTATGCTATAATGTTTTTAATAATTACTAGACTGAAATAAACTCACTTCTTAGTTAAAATAATATTGTACTTGTGCTTTTTATAGAATTTAGAAATCGTTACAACCTTATGCGAACGGAATTGACCTTTCAGAAATTCATTCGCTGTATTTACAAAAATGCATTTCCTTTCTGGATTCTCGAAATGTTCGATCGGATTAGAAATGACTTGTAAACATTTCTTTACACTGAAATCAGTAGTTTTTTTGTATGTATTTTTGAAACTGAACTTGACTCTTTTGATACAATTTAACAATATTGTCCTCAAATATTCAGGATCTGATTCCGGAAATATTGCTAATACATTCTCATACTGATCACCCTCGTCTACAACATCGTCTTCTGGATCGTCTTTAATTTCGTGAGCAATTTGATGATTCGAAACATTGGCTACTAATACTTCGACGAACATATGCAGTTGTTGTTCTTTTCCGAGTCTTGTGATATTAAGTGGAGGATTTATGCCCTTTTCTGTAATGAAATCCGAATCCGTGTTGGGAACATCGTCGATTTCATCTTTGATTCCAGGATAAATGTGATCACAACCTTCGGTTAATAATAAATTAACTTTATTATGACCAAGCTCGTACTAACGATTTTCACGCCGGCCGGTATCGATGTCTCTACCGTCGTTGTATGCACCGTAAAGTGCTGCCATCCATGCTTCGGTGGTCGTGTCGACAACTCGCTTCTCGTCACTGGCCCATCGGTTTGATATTAGGCGGCTTTCCGAATTCTCGACCCTAATCATTTTATGATTGTGAACAACAATAAACAATAAATTTTACTATCTTACGTTGCGTAATAGCAACCTACTTTTAATCCTCGTGCTCTCAGATCGGTTGTCAAGTCTTCAGCATCTTTTATTGTGGTGGTGTATATAATTCTGCTCTTCTTCTTAAATCTAGAGAAAAAATAAAGAGCGATTGGTAATAAAAAGAGTAGTTACTAATAGAAGCTAATACAGTTAAAGAATATTTTCAGACAATTCTATAAAAGTAGACAGTAATAAAGAAAATTACCTTATTTTCATTAGGTTTTCCATCATTGAGAGACAGACTTCTTTCTCGTTTGGTTTTCTTCGGACTTCATAGTAAGGGCAGTAAAGGTTTGGACGATTAAAAGAAAAATGAAGAATCAGACAGCCTCGAATGTCGAGCATTTTTTGGACATCGACGATTATTTTTGCAGGGACTGTTGCTGTGAGTCCTAGGAAAGGAAGACTGTTTTTGTTTTTCAGTATTCCTAGGTAATTATAATCGTTACTAACATCGTGACACCACCGACTGCAGCAGTGCACTTCATCGATAAAAAATCTGTCTAGTTGACCAATTTCGTATGCTTTTTGTAGTTTGCTCTTAAATCTTTTTGACTTTGTCATATATTCAGGGGTTAGGAAAACTAACTTTCATTTCACTGTCATGAACAACTTTGGCTGACGGCCAAATTTATCCTTTTACATTTTACTTATTCATGTTATGTAGCTAGACAAAGGAATGAAAAATAAAATTTTATCCTTATTTCGCTATCTTACGTTGCGTAATAGCAACCTACTTTTAATCCTCGTGCTCTCAGATCGGTTGTCAAGTCTTCAGCATCTTTTATTGTGGTGGTGTATATAATTCTGCTCTTCTTCTTAAATCTAGAGAAAAAATAAAGAGCGATTGGTAATAAAAAGAGTAGCTACTAATAGAAGCTAATACAGTTAAAGAATATTTTCAGACAATTCTATAAAAGTAGACAGTAATAAAGAAAATTACCTTATTTTCATTAGGTTTTCCATCATTGAGAGACAGACTTCTTTCTCGTTTGGTTTTCTTCGGACTTCACAGTAAGAGCAGTAAAGGTTTGGACGATTAAAAGAAAAATGAAGAATCAGACAGCCTCGAATGTCGAGCATTTTTTGGACATCGACGATTATTTTTGCAGGGACTGTTGCTGTGAGTCCTAGGAAAGGAAGACTGTTTTTGTTTTTCAGTATTCCTAGGTAATTATAATCGTTACTAACATCGTGACACCATCGACTGCAGCAGTGCACTTCATCGATAAAAAATCTGTCTAGTTGACCAATTTCGTATGCTTTTTGTAGTTTGCTCTTAAATCTTTTTGACTTTGTCATATATTCAGGGGTTAGGAAAACTAACTTTCATTTCACTGTCATGAACAACTTTGGCTGTCGGCCGAATTTATCCTTTTACATTTTACTTATTCATGTTATGTAGCTAGACAAAGGAATGAAAAATAAAATTTTATCCTTATTTCGCTATCTTTCGTTGCGTAATAGCAACCTACTTTTAATCCTCGTGCTCTCAGATCGGTTGTCAAGTCTTCAGCATCTTTTATTGTGGTGGTGTATATAATTCTGCTCTTCTTCTTAAATCTAGAGAAAAAATAAAGAGCGATTGGTAATAAAAAGAGTAGCTACTAATAGAAGCTAATACAGTTAAAGAATATTTTCAGACAATTCTATAAAAGTAGACAGTAATAAAGAAAATTACCTTATTTTCATTAGGTTTTCCATCATTGAGAGACAGACTTCTTTCTCGTTTGCTTTTCTTCGGACTTCATAGTAAGGGCAGTAAAGGTTTGGACGATTAAAAGAAAAATGAAGAATCAGACAGCCTCGAATGTCGAGCATTTTTTGGACATCGACGATTATTTTTGCAGGGACTGTTGCTGTGAGTCCTAGGAAAGGAAGACTGTTTTTGTTTTTCAGTATCCCTAGGTAATTATAATCGTTACTAACATCGTGACACCATCGACTGCAGCAGTGCACTTCATCGATAAAAAATCTGTCTAGTTGACCAATTTCGTAAGCTTTTTGTAGTTTGCTCTTAAATCTTTTTGACTTTGTCATATATTCAGGGGTTAGGAAAACTAACTTTCATTTCACTGTCATGAACAACTTTGGCTGTCGGCCGAATTTATCCTTTACATTTTACTTATTCATGTTATGTAGCTAGACAAAGGAATGAAAAATAAAATTTTATCCTTGTTTCGCTATCTTACGTTGCGTAATAGCAACCTACTTTTAATCCTCGTGCTCTCAGATCGGTTGTCAAGTCTTCAGCATCTTTTATTGTGGTGGTGTATATAATTCTGCTCTTCTTCTTAAATCTAGAGAAAAAATAAAGAGCGATTGGTAATATAAAAAGAGTAGCTACTGATAGAAGCTAATACTTAAAGAATATTTTCAGACAATTCTATAAAAGTAGACAGTAATAGAGAAAATTACCTTCTTTTCATTAGATTTTCCATCATTGAGAGACAGACTTCTTTCTCGTTCGGTTTTCTTCGGACTTCATAGTAAGGGCAGTAAAGGTTTGGACAATTAAAGGAAAAATGAAGAATCAGACAGCCTCGAATGTCGAGCATTTTTTGGACATCGACGATTATTTTTGCAGGGACTGTTGCTGTGAGTCCTAGGAAAGGAAGACTGTTTTTGTTTTTCAGTATCCCTAGGTAATTATAATCGTTACTAACATCGTGACACCATCGACTGCAGCAGTGCACTTCATCGATAAAAAATCTGTCTAGTTGACCAATTTCGTAAGCTTTTTGTAGTTTGCTCTTAAATCTTTTTGACTTTGTCATATATTCAGGGGTTAGGAAAACTAACTTTCATTTCACTGTCATGAACAACTTTGGCTGTCGGCCGAATTTATCCTTTACATTTTACTTATTCATGTTATGTAGCTAGACAAAGGAATGAAAAATAAAATTTTATCCTTGTTTCGCTATCTTACGTTGCGTAATAGCAACCTACTTTTAATCCTCGTGCTCTCAGATCGGTTGTCAAGTCTTCAGCATCTTTTATTGTGGTGGTGTATATAATTCTGCTCTTCTTCTTAAATCTAGAGAAAAAATAAAGAGCGATTGGTAATATAAAAAGAGTAGCTACTGATAGAAGCTAATACTTAAAGAATATTTTCAGACAATTCTATAAAAGTAGACAGTAATAGAGAAAATTACCTTCTTTTCATTAGATTTTCCATCATTGAGAGACAGACTTCTTTCTCGTTCGGTTTTCTTCGGACTTCATAGTAAGGGCAGTAAAGGTTTGGACAATTAAAGGAAAAATGAAGAATCAGACAGCCTCGAATGTCGAGCATTTTTTGGACATCGACGATTATTTTTGCAGGGACTGTTGCTGTGAGTCCTAGGAAAGGAAGACTGTTTTTGTTTTTCAGTATTCCTAGGTAATTATAATCGTTACTAACATCGTGACACCATCGACTGCAGCAGTGCACTTCATCGATAAAAAATCTGTCTAGTTGACCAATTTCGTAAGCTTTTTGTAGTTTGCTCTTAAATCTTTTTGACTTTGTCATATATTCAGGGGTTAGGAAAACTAACTTTCATTTCACTGTCATGAACAACTTTGGCTGTCGGCCGAATTTATCCTTTTACATTTTACTTATTCAAGTTATGTAGCTAGACAAAGGAATGAAAAATAAAATTTTATCCTTATTTCGCTATCTTACGTTGCGTAATAGCAACCTACTTTTAATCCTCGTGCTCTCAGATCGGTTGTCAAGTCTTCAGCATCTTTTATTGTGGTGGTGTATATAATTCCGCTCTTCTTCTTAAATCTAGTCACCAGTCATTATAAACTCTACCGCGTTGCATCGGTGGATAAACGCAAACTGCACGTGTCGCCTCTATACATGCCGAGATAGGTTGAAATAGGTAAAATTCATATTGCAGATTGTAAATTTTTATTAACATTTATTCGTGGAAAATGATTTCGCAGTAACTTCTCTTACTCCATCAGCACGATGGTTATATCCGACACGATTTGCGGCACAATTAGTTTTTGGTAAACGACCGTGTCTGTATTATGACCAAGTTCGTACTGACAATTTTCACGCCGGCCTGTGTCAATGTCTCTGTCGCCGTTGTATGCACCGTAAGGTGCTGCCATTCGTGCTTCGGTGGTCGTGTCGACAACTCGCTTCTCGTCACTGGCCCATCGGTTTGATATTAGGCGGCTTTCCGAATTCTCGACCCTAATCATTTTATGATTGTGAACAACAATAAAATATATTCTTCAGTTACATTTGTCATATCTACCTATTACTCTCTAAATCTAAATTAGTGCAAATTTAACTTTTCAAAAGTTATCTTATCATCGTTATCTCTCTTGACTTTGAATACCTACTTCGTTTGGTTAGTGAAACTATGAGGGAGTTTACATCGACAGGCATATATTTATACTCATGCGAGTAAAAGCGGATATTCCTCCACGAGAATATACTCGCGCCTGCGCAAACACGTAGTCAAGGCAAAGTCTTTCACTACACAGCTGCAGGCAAACATTGTGCACAGACGCGAATCTATTCTCCTGGAGGAATATCCGTTTATGCGCGCACAGGTATAAATAAATGCCTCTCGGTGTAAACTCCTTCTATGTCCTCAATGTGATAAATTAAAGACCACGTGTTGTTGTCCTGGAGTGCATTCATTTTATTTTTCATTGCTTGATTTCAACTTGCTTCTTGGTCCGATTCTTGTGCTTCCTTTCTTCTAACTTTTGTATGTCAGCATCAATTTATCCTAATTTGAAATCTATAACTATGATATCGTCTTCCTGGATTATTTCCTATTCGTCACAATTTATTGAATTTTTTAACGAACTGGCATCTATTTGTTACTGAGATTTTGTTGTTGGATATTTTCGCTCATGAAAGAAAAATCATTTTTTTATAAATCACAAATTTGTAAGGAATCGCTTAACATTCGGTACCAAGTTCGGTTGTTACAAATTAATATCTTTATTTACTCTCCCTGCACACTGCAAGGTTCGAGGATCCTCTATACATATTTTACATGAAACTTATACCTATTTACGGTTATTACAAATTTTCCAAGATAATGTAGAAAGTGAACATTTAGATTTTCCAATTCTTTTTCACTGACTTTTTTAGAGTCGTTTGACTTTTAACAGATGATAGACCGAATTGGATAATGGATATAATTTTTTAATTTAGTTTGAGTGAATCGATTTTTTGACTGTCGATGGAGATAATTGCATTGTTGCATTTAATGTTTCCTGTTTTAAATTCATTGCTTAAAAGAATGTTTGAGTTCCTTAATAAATCCTCAATCGGATTCAACTTTTTTTTCGGATTTTCACTGTCATTTGGACTACCTAAAACCAATGCAATTGGATGATAGTTGGTTGGATCTTCCTTTTCTCCTTTTTTAAAAATCATTTTTAATAATATTTTTGACCAGGTGTAAGGTTCTTCTTCCCTTTCCATGATTCTATTAAACAAATTTGTTAAATATTCAATACAGTTCGCAAAGAAGATTTAAAAAGACTCAAAAGGAGATATTGTCTAAACCAGGAGTTTTATAATTTTTGCTTCTGTTAATTGTGATTCCAGAAAGGGGTTGATGTCAGTCATAGCTTAGATATTTTCAAAAGTAAGAGAGAAAACTGCCAAATTTGACGAATTGCTTAAAAAAATAATACTACTTGTTCAATCTTACCACTTGTTCATCCTATATTTATTCACTACTTTCCAGAATGTGGAAAAATACCTAGCTCAAATTGTATATTGGATATAATTTTCAAATTTACTTTGAGTACATCCATTTTTTGACTGTCTTTCTTTCTGCTATTCAAAATGGAAATATTTTAACATTGAAAAGCTTCTAACATTATTATAAACATGAACACATTTATTAAAAACATTTTATCTTAAGAAGATTAAATTTTGTATACCTGAATTACATCAATTTTTCAGCAATCTTGAAACAAGCTTATATAAGATATATAAAATCTTAAAATTTTAGAGGATTTTTATTAAATTAAGAAAATGAACCGCCGGCGACCAAAAGGGCATACGCATGACTTTTGTCGGCCCCGTGTACAGCGATTCTACGGCTGCGCGAGGGATCAACGAAAACCGTGCGCATACCCTTTTGGTAGTCGGCGGTTCAAATAGAAAACAGAAAAAAGAATTTTAGTAAAAAAGAGAACTATAATAACAATGGTATTTAGTTACATTCAGTGATAGTTTTAATCAGTTGATATAATCCATTTGGTTGTTGAAATAATTTGAAATAATCTTATTAAAAGAAAAAATAATTTTTTAAATTCAAACATATTTATTTTCATTAAATTTTCATGATAAATCTACACCATATCATGTTTTATATATTTTCTAGAATAGTTTTTAGTAAAAAAAATGTTCCAAATTTTTCGAATATTTTTGTCTAACTTTTACGTCCTGCTTATTCTAAGAAAAAAATTACAGGTTAATGCATATAAATAATTTTTATTCTGTAAAAAATTACCTTTAAAATAAGCTAAAGATTATTAAAAAGAGTTCATTATTTTAGAAATTATTCAAATTTTTGTAAAACATTGAAAATGAGAATTTTTTTTGAAGAATATATTGAAAAAATACTGACCAAATGACTTCCGTAAGGTCTTATTCATTTCAAAATTTTATCATCTTTCAAAACATATACCGAAAAAAATAGTTTTCATAAATTTTATGTTAAAAAATTTCTTTCTTTCCTTTGAAAATGGGTAAACTCATAATTTTGGCCGGTACTGTAAATATTTCACATTGCATATTCCGAAAGACATAAATACAACAAGCTAAACTTAATTAATAACTTTATGTGATAAATCTAAAACAAACATCCCTGTTTCATTACATAATCCCTTACACAGGACCACAAAGAAAAATTGAGGTGGATATGTTCTAAGCATAGGTGGCCTTTATGTTTTTGGGGTTGATGATTACGATGTCGGTGTCCGTATGACCCTATCACGTCAGCACCAAGGTCAACTCAAGGTCATACACCTTATTTTGCAATATTTAATTTTTTTGACCCCGTATTCGGAAAAAGTCGAAAATTTTACGTCCAAATACGTTTTGACTATTTTTATAAACCAACTTTTAAAGGTCAATTGAAAGTCATCTTGATGTTGGAAAAAAGAAATATTTCGAATTAAGGTTTTTGACCTTGCTGCTGACGAAGTAAAGTCATATGATCACCTGGATTGTAATTTGCGACCCCAGAAACATAAAAAGCAATTTTTTTTAAAATCCATTCTAGGTGACTTTCCGGACAAGAGAATGAAATCAAGATTTGACCTTCTAGATGACCTTCAAAGGTTGGTTTAGAAAAATGGTTAAAACGTATTCGGACGTAAAATATTCCGCTCTTTCCGAATCCGGGGTCAAAAAATTAAATATTGCAAAACAAGGTGTTTGACCTTAAGTTGATTTTGATGCTGACATGATAGTGTCATATGGACACCGGCATCGTAATCAGCGACCACAAAAAACATAATGTATGTTCAGAATATGTCCACCTTAATTTCCCTTTGTGGTCCAGTGTTATTAATACTAACATTTCTAATAAGCATTAAAACAGAATTAATTCTTGAATACAATTCATGTGGAGGCAAAGAAGGTGGAGAGAGTGTGTATAATTATTCTGGTAAGAATACATCAGTAAATTTTCCATTATCACAATTTTCAGTAGAATCAATACTTTTATATATTTTTACACATTTACTGTCTACGAGACACACCACTCTCTTATTAATATCATCAATGTGAACGTTTCTAGGTGCTAGAATTGCACACTCCGACAAATCCTTCAATTTATTCTGTTGTATGAACTGATAACATTCCCCTAGTTAAAAACCGGACTATTCATAAATAGAAAAAATTTTGTTCCTAATTTGTAATCAATTATGTATAAAAATGTCCCTTATAAATGATACTTGATTAAATGTATCTGTACTTGCACCAGTCCCTATGATGTTATTAACAATAGAAAAAATTTACAAAACGTGACAAGATTTTTAGTGGCTTGGTTCTTTTCCAAAAAGATTTCGCTGTTAAAAATCAGTTTTTACTATTGTCCAGTAATTGACAAACATTTAATTTTAAGAATATTGGAAAAATTTGTACATTTCTGTTTCTGTATAATTATAACTTGTTAATTTTTTTTATTTTTTTTAGAATTATAAAATTCTTTTTCTAAAATGTTCAGAAAATAATTCCGACCCATAACCACGTTTAGTGGTCTACACTGGGCCATTTCTCTCCTAGTCCGGAACTTTAATTACATAATTTAATGTTCCGGACTCGGTTCAGCAATTTACAAACATTCAATTTTGAGAATAATGGAATAATTTGAACATTTTTATTTCTATTGCTCTGTAATTAATTGTTGTTAAATTTTTTCTTTGTTCTGAAAATTGATAATTCTTTTTAAAAATGTCCAGCATATAATTCTGAGTAATATCCACGTTAAGAAGACTTCTCTGGTCCTTTTCCATCCTAGTCCGGAACTTTAATTTTATAATTTACTGATCCGGACTCGGATAGACTTGATCCAATGAAGACTACTCAACGTGAAATTTATTGAGAATTGTATTAACCGATTAAAGCGAAATTTAGCAGTCTTTTAGGTATTAATTCAACTTCAAAGCTTAGACATATTTGATTAAAAAATATTAAATCGAAAAAAAGTTATGGATTTTATAAAAATTATAAATTATTATAAATTATAAATTATCAAAATTAATTAATAAATATTAAAGTTAATAAGCCTTTATTTTTCTAAACCATTGTTAACATTTTATATTTCAACTGAAAATTCCAACACTTATTTAAAAACACTCAGAGAAAAAGTTTTGTTGTATTAACCAAACAGTTTAAATTAACCTATTTTATTTGATATATAAATAAAAAATTTTGTCAGTGTAAACAAACATTTAGTTCATTTTTAATAAATCCATGAAAAGTATTTATTTATCAGTAACAAAATTTTTGTTTAAAGTTGTTTGTTTCGTTTAACCAAAATATTTTCTTGGATTAAAAGTATAATTTATTATAGAATAATTTGTTTGACGTAACGCATAAATTTGGTTTACTTAACCACATTATTTTGATTCATTCAAAAGCTTTATGGTCAAAGAAAAAATTTTGGTTAAATGAAACAAATACTTGTGTTAAGTGAAAGAGCATGCGCTAACCGTGTCATGGCGGAAAAAGCCGTGACAATGTATACATTGTCGTTTCCACGTGCTTCGTTCCTGAATGAGTGTTTATATTTCCTTTAGTATGTTCATTTATTAGATTTTATTAAAATGAGTGAGATAAGTGTTCACTGATGAGATAATTGCAATAAGAGTGTAAAGTTTATTTAATAAATTTCCTTCTTTAGTTCACAAATCTGCAAAAGGGAAATTATTTGTAATTTATAGTGATTGTTAAGTTAAATGTACGCTGAATGTTTACTTATTGAAGTGTTTCTTACTATAAAACGCAAAACGTTTATGTTTATTATATTATAATATTTAGAAGACTATTTGTAAAAACACAAAAGAACTAAGTCAAATAATATTATAATTTATTTTATTTAATTGTTGTTTATTTTCCTGCAATAATGTTTAATTTTCCTATAATTTAATATTTTCTAGTATACATATTATTGGTTAATTTATAATTTATTATATTTAAACCCAGGCAAAAATCAAAGACCGGCTTGGTACCGGGCCGGTACCAAGGGCGGACTTGCCGGTCCCTGTTTTAGAGAAAATGAATATAAATGGTCAGCCATATTGAAAATATTTGACAGTTTACCATTCTCATAGAAATTTCTCAAAAATCACAAATGTCGAATTTACATTTCTTACCTCTAAATACGTATTAATTTACTAATTTTACAATTTATTAGTCATAATGTAAAAGATATAATTAATAAAATTTGAATATATTGTTTGAACATTAATTTAAAAATGTTTTCATTCAAGTGTTATTTTGAGGTTGTGTTGTTTTCAAAAGATAACGCAAGAAATATCATTTTCGCTGGATCAGCGAAAATGGATTATCGATGGAGCCAAATCAACGAAACTTATAGCTATTATAGTGATTGTTATCTCTACTTTAATAGAACTTTTTTTAGCGTGCACCAGTCCGGCACCTTGCTGGTAAGCCATCGGCCCGGTACCGGGCCGGTTCTTGTTTTCAGTGTTTTCGTACCGGTTTATTGCCGGCACACCACCGGCGACGTACCGGGCCAGTGAAATTTAGACACCGGCCCGGTGCCGGTATTTCTGCCGGCCTGGAGCCGGTCCAGTCAACAATGATAACCTGGGAAAAATACGCCCCGGTGCCGGTAAACCACCGGCCCGGTACCGGGCCGGTAGTAAAACAAAAATTATTTTGTTACTTTTCTTCCGGCGTTATGCTGGCACGGTGTCAGATTAGTATATTTTATTAACAACACATTTTTACATATATTAAACGTTAAACAATATTATTTATTAATTAATTTAATTGTAAACACTAAATAGAATGCTGAAACATATGAATTATTATTAATTATTAACGAGAAATCTGAAGACATGAGGAATTGAACTCAGGGCCCTCGGGCTGAAAAGTCGACGCCGCATCCGCTAACCTAAACCTGCTTATGAAAAGTAAATGGAAAGTTTATTTATGAAGTGTGACACAAGGACCAATTACAAAATGTTCTAAATTAATAGAAAAAACCTTTTCTAAAAGACAGTTTGAATAATGTTATGTCAAAGTTAATAATTATAATAACATTTGTTAATGTCATTATACGTTGGGACTAAGGCTAAAGAAAACCGCTGGCATGGTACCGGCCCGGTACCGGCTTTATAGAAAAAACTTGCAGAAACTTAGTATAATGAAATTAATATAATACCTTGTTAGATTATCAAAATTTTATAACAATAAATCAGATAAAACCTGACCAAAATTATTTTAAACGAACAAAGTTATTATAGGGTGTCTAGTAATTCGGCCCGGTGCTGGGCCGATACTAATTTTGATGCCGGCATAACTACGTTTCCGGTGTAAAAACTGTATCGAATGCCGGAACCGGGCCGGTACTAATTTTGATGCCGGGAAAACTCCGTCGCCGGTGTAAAAACGGTATCAGGTAGTGATACCGGCCCGGTGCCACAGTGCCAGTACCGGTTATTGTTCGACGGTACTACCGGGCCGGTGTCGGGCCGGTTGTCTTTTAGGAACCGGCCCGGTACCACAGTGCCGGTACCGGTTATTGTCCGACTTTACCACCGGGCCGGTGTCGAGCCGGTCGTAGGCATCGGCACACCACCGACTTTTCTGCCTGGGAAATATCATTATTTATATATTAAATTATAAATTAATCAATAATATGTTCCAGAAAATATTAAATTAGGAAATTCAAACATTATTAGAGGAAAATAAATAACAAAATTAAGCAAACAAAAAAATGTATTTAAATCAACCAAATACGTTTAACTAAAACTATTTATTTGAATCAAACAAATCTTTTCTTTTAAAATAAACAAATTTTTTGGTTATATAAAATAAAAATGTTTGGTTAAGTGTAATAACCATTTGGTTAATACAAATAAACGTATTGGAAGAAATTTTTTGGTTGACTGTATAGCAATGCATTTATTTGGTTGATTCAACCAAAATTTGGTTGATTCGAACAAATTTTTTTCTGAGTGAATAACCTTTCAAGTCTCTTTAACTCTTTTAAACATTAAAGTGGTTCGAAAAGAGTTGGTTTTAGTTTTTCGAAAATTAAATTTAAAATTTTTTTCACATAGTTATATTAGGATAGATGGAATTAAAAAATAATAATTTTCAAAAAATTTTAAACCCTCTTTTCAACTTCTAAACATCAGAATATGAATTTTTCTGCATTGTTTTCAGTTTCGAAAAAGGTTTAAAAAGAGATAATCAAAAAAGGATTTAAATTTTGACTCGGAGAGGATGAAAAGAATGAAAGTGTATCAATAGATATTCTATAGAATGAATAGAGAAACAACAGAATTAAAAGAGAACCAATAAGAGAATCAAGAGTAACAAAACTTCGACTCGGGTATTTAAACTCATTCAAATTAATTTATAGAATTATTATTTAAAAAAATTAACTTGAATTGGGGCATCCAGGAAATAATAATGGTTTCGTAATAGATATCTCATTTAAAATGAAAAGAATATTTTGAGTCGAGATTTTTTGGAAAATAAAGAGGAACGCTCTGGGAAGCGCGGACCTCCCGAAATTTTGCAAATTTGTGATAAATAATTATTAAAAAAAATTGTTTAAAAATTGAAAAAAAATGGTTTTTAATGGTTTGGAATAGACATCTCACTGTAAGAGGTTATAATATTTCGGTTTAATACTTGAAGGGGTGACAGAGGAAGACTCTCGGAGGCGCGGCCCCCTCTGTTTTTGCAATAATTTTGCGAGTAAATTATTTTATTGGGGATCAAAGTTGGAATGGTTTTCGGTTGAGTCGTTTTTTTAGTTGAACAACCGGCCACTAGCTCGAATTGGCGCCACCTCCTTCACCACTGACACACAAATCTTACACACAGGTCTGTGTGCTCGCCGCCATATTGCTTCTCATTTTCGCCAAAAACACAATTTTTTAACTTTCTTTTTCAATAATTTTTTTTTAAATTACTTCCCATGTGGAAAAGTGGTGTTGGCCCACGCCGGGGGCCCTCATGGATCGCCCACATCCATGAGGGGCCCACGTGGGTGATCCAGGCGAGGCCCCTCATGGAAACGACATGCTAATCGATGAGGGCGCCCTCGTCGGCCCCCGGCGTGGCCCTCGCGTTTGCCCTCGACTTACCCTCGACTTTATTTTTCAAAATTAAGTTAATAAATTCATTATTTATTAAATTTTTTAATCGAAAATATCAAAATTCCTTACAGTTCGAGTGACCTTTGATATTTAAAAAATTATCAAAATTATCAATTTCATAGTTTTAGGTTATTCTTGACTTTTCTACCTTCCCCTCTTTTTTTGAACTAGTGACAAATTAAACTAATCGAAAATATCAAAATTCCTTACAGTTCGAGTGACCTTTGATATTTAAAAAATTATCAAAATTATCAATTTCATAGTTTTAGGTTATTCTTGACTTTTCTACCTTCCCCTCTTTTTTCTGAACTAATGACATTTTAAACTAATCGAAAATATCAAAATTCCTTACAGTTCAAGTGACCTTTGATATTTAAAAAATTATCAAAATTATCAATTTCATAGTTTTAGGATATTCTTGACATTTCTACCTTCCCCTCTTTTTTTTCTTCTAGTGACAATTTAAAATAATCGAAAATATCAAAATTCCTTACAGTTCGAGTGAAGTTTGATATTTAAAAAATTATCAAATTTATCAATTTAATAGTTTTAGGTTATTCTTGACTTTTCTAATCGAAAAAAACTAATCGAAAAAATCTAAATTCCTTACAGTTCGAGTGAAGTTTGATATTTAAAAAATTATCAAAATTATCAATTTCCTAGTTTTAGGTTATTCTTGACTTTTTTAACTTCCCCCCCTTTTTTGAAGCTGGTAAAAATTTAAACTAATCGAAAATATCAAAATTCCTAACAGTTCGAGTGACCTTTGATATTTAAAAAATTATCAAAATGATCAATTTCCTAGTTTTAGGTTATTCTTGACTTTTCTACCTTCCCCTGCTTTATTTGAACTAGTGACAATTTAAAATAATCGAAAATATCAAAATTCCTTACAGTTCGAGTGAAGTTTGATATTTAAAAAATTATCAACATTATCAATTTAATAGTTTTAGGTTATTCTTGACTTTTCTAGCTTCCCCTCTTTTTTCTGAACTAGTGACAATTTAAACTAATCGAAAATATCAAAATTCCTTACAGTTCGAGTGAAGTTTGATATTTAAAAAATTATCAAAATTATCAATTTCATAGTTTTAGGTTATTCTTGAATTTTCTACCTTCCCCTCTTTTTTCTGCGCTAGTGACAATTTAAAATAATCGAAAATATCAAAATTCCTTACAGTTCGAGTGAAGTTTGATATTTAAAAAATTATCAAATTTATCAATTTAATAGTTTTAGGTTATTCTTGACTTTTCTAGCTTCCCCTCTTTTTTCTGAACTAGTAACAATTTAAACTAATCGAAAATATCAAAATTCCTTACAGTTCGAGTGATCTTTGATATTTAAAAAATTATCAAAATTATCAATTTCATAGTTTTAGGTTATTCTTGACTTTTCTACCTTCCCCTCTTTTTTCTGAGATAGTGACAATTTAAACTAATCGAAAATATCAAAATTTCTTACAGTTCGAGTGACCTTTGATATTTAAAAAATTATCAAAATTATCAATTTCATAGTTTTAGGATATTCTTGACATTTCTACCTTCCCCTCTTTTTTTTCTTCTAGTGACAATTTAAAATAATCGAAAATATCAAAATTCCTTACAGTTCGAGTGAAGTTTGATATTTAAAAAATTATCAAATTTATCAATTTAATAGTTTTAGGTTATTCTTGACTTTTCTAATCGAAAAAAACTAATCGAAAAAATCTAAATTCCTTACAGTTCGAGTGAAGTTTGATATTTAAAAAATTATCAAAATTATCAATTTCCTAGTTTTAGGTTATTCTTGACTTTTTTAACTTCCCCCCCTTTTTTGAAGCTGGTAAAAATTTAAACTAATTGAAAATATCAAAATTCCTAACAGTTCGAGTGACCTTTGATATTTAAAAAATTATCAAAATGATCAATTTCCTAGTTTTAGGTTATTCTTGACTTTTCTACCTTCCCCTGCTTTATTTGAACTAGTGACAATTTAAAATAATCGAAAATATCAAAATTCCTTACAGTTCGAGTGAAGTTTGATATTTAAAAAATTATCAACATTATCAATTTAATAGTTTTAGGTTATTCTTGACTTTTCTAGCTTCCCCTCTTTTTTCTGAACTAGTGACAATTTAAACTAATCGAAAATATCAAAATTCCTTACAGTTCGAGTGAAGTTTGATATTTAAAAAATTATCAAAATTATCAATTTCATAGTTTTAGGTTATTCTTGAATTTTCTACCTTCCCCTCTTTTTTCTGCGCTAGTGACAATTTAAAATAATCGAAAATATCAAAATTCCTTACAGTTCGAGTGAAGTTTGATATTTAAAAAATTATCAAATTTATCAATTTAATAGTTTTAGGTTATTCTTGACTTTTCTAGCTTCCCCTCTTTTTTCTGAACTAGTGACAATTTAAACTAATCGAAAATATCAAAATTCCTTACAGTTCGAGTGATCTTTGATATTTAAAAAATTATCAAAATTATCAATTTCATAGTTTTAGGTTATTCTTGACTTTTCTACCTTCCCCTCTTTTTTCTGAGATAGTGACAATTTAAACTAATCGAAAATATCAAAATTTCTTACAGTTCGAGTGACCTTTGATATTTAAAAAATTATCAAAATTATCAATTTAATAGTTTTAGGTTATTATTGACTTTTCTACCTTCCCCTCTTTTTTTGAACTAGTGACAAATTAAACTAATCGAAAATATCAAAATTCCTTACAGTTCGAGTGACCTTTGATATTTAAAAAATTATCAAAATTATCAAATTCCTAGTTTTAGGTTATTCTTCACTTTTCTACCTTCCCCTCTTTTTTCTGAGCTGGTGACAATTTAAACTAATCGAAAATATCAAAATTCCTTACAGTTCGAGTGACCTTTGATATTCAAAAAATTATCAAAATTATCAATTTCCTAGTTTTAGGTTATTCTTGACTTTTCTACATTCCCCTCTTTTTTTGGAGCTGGTGACAATTTAAACTAATCGAAAATATCAAAATTCCTTACAGTTCGAGTGACCTTTGATATTCAAAAAATTATCAAAATTATCAATTTCCTAGTTTTAGGTTATTCTTGACTTTTCTACCTTACCCTCTTTTTTCTGAGCTAGTGACAAATTAAACTAATCGAAAATATCAAAATTTCTTACAGTTCGAGTGACCTTTGATATTTAAAAAATTATCAAAATTATCAATTTCATAGTTTTTCGTTATTCTTGATTTTTCTACCTTCCCCTCTTTTTTTGGAATTAGTGACAAATTAAACTAATAAAAAATATCAAAATTCCTTACAGTTCGAGTGACCTTTGATATTCAAAAAATTATCAAAATTATCAATTTCCTAGTTTTAGGTTATTCTTGACTTTTCTACCTTCCCCTCTTTTTTTGGAATTAGTCACAATTTAAACTAATAAAAAATATCAAAATTCCTTACAGTTCGAGTGACCTTTGATATTCAAAAAATTATCAAAATTATCAATTTCCTAGTTTTAGGTTATTCTTGACTTTTCTACATTCCCCTCTTTTTTTGGAGCTGGTGACAATTTAAACTAATCGAAAATATCAAAATTCCTTACAGTTCGAGTGACCTTTGATATTCAAAAAATTATCAAAATTATCAATTTCCTAGTTTTAGGTTATTCTTGACTTTTCTACATTCCCCTCTTTTTTTGGAGCTGGTGACAATTTAAACTAATCGAAAATATCAAAATTCCTTACAGTTCGAGTGACCTTTGATATTCAAAAAATTATCAAAATTATCAATTTCCTAGTTTTAGGTTATTCTTGACTTTTCTACCTTCCCCTCTTTTTTCTGAACTAGTGACAATTTAAACTAATCGAAAATATCAAAATTCCTTACAGTTCGAGTGACTTTGATATTTAAAAAATTATCAAAATTATCAATTTCATAGTTTTAGGTTAATCTTGACTTTTCTACCTTTCCCTGCTTTATTTGAACTAGTGACAAATTAAACTAATCGAAAATATCAAAATTCCTTACAGTTCGAGTGACCTTTGATATTTAAAAAATTATCAAAATTATCAAATTCCTAGTTTTAGGTTATTCTTCACTTTTCTACCTTCCCCTCTTTTTTCTGAGCTGGTGACAATTTAAACTAATCGAAAATATCAAAAATTCCTTACAGTTCGAGTGACCTTTGATATTCAAAAAATTATCAAAATTATCAATTTCATAGTTTTAGGTTATTCTTGACTTTTCTACATTCCCCTCTTTTTTTGGAGCTGGTGAAAATTTAAACTAATCAAAAATATCAAAATCCCTTACAGTTCGAGTGACCTTTGATATTTAAAAAATTATCAAAATTATCAATTTCATAGTTTTACGTTATTCTTGACTTTTCTATCTTCCCCTCTTTTTTTTGAACTAGTGACAAATTAAAGTAATCGAAAATATCAAAAATCCTTACAGTTCGAGTGACCTTTGATATTTAAAAAATTATCAAAATTATCAATTTCATAGTTTTAGGTTATTCTTGACTTTTCTACCTTCCCCTCTTTTTTTTGAACTAGTGACAAATTAAAGTAATCGAAAATATCAAAATTCATAACAGTTCAAGTGACCTTTGATATTTAAAAAATTATCAAAATTATCAATTTCATAGTTTTACGTTATTCTTGACTTTTCTATCTTCCCCTCTTTTTTTTGAACTAGTGACAAATTAAAGTAATCGAAAATATCAAAAATCCTTACAGTTCGAGTGACCTTTGATATTTAAAAAATTATCAAAATTATCAATTTCATAATTTTAAGTTAATCTTGACTTTTCTACCTTCCCCTGCTTTATTTGAACTAGTGACAAATTAAACTAATCGAAAATATCAAAATTCCTTACAGTTCGAGTGACCTTTGATATTTAAAAAATTATCAAAATTATCAAATTCCTAGTTTTAGGTTATTCTTCACTTTTCTACCTTCCCCTCTTTTTTCTGAGCTAGTGACAATTTAAACTAATCGAAAATATCAAAATTCCTTACAGTTCGAGTGACCTTTGATATTTAAATATTATCAAAATTATCAAATTCATAGTTTTAGGTTATTCTTGACTTTTCTACCTTCCCCTCTTTTTTTCGAACTAGTGACAAATTAAACTAATCGAAAATATCAAAATTCCTTACAGTTCGAGTGACCTTTGATATTTAAAAAATTATCAAAATTATCAATTTCATAGTTTTAGGTTATTCTTGACTTTTCTACCTTCCCCTCTTTTTTCTGAGCTAGTGACAATTTAAAGTAATTGAAAATATCAAAATTCCTTACAGTTCGAGTGAAGTTTGATATTTAAAAAATTATCAAAATTATCAATTTCCTAGTTTTAGGTTATTCTTGACTTTTCTACCTTCCCCTGCTTTATTTGAACTAGTGACAAATTAAACTAATCGAAAATATCAAAATTCCTTACAGTTCGAGTGACCTTTGATATTTAAAAAATTATCAATTTCATAGTTTTAGGTTATTCTTGACTTTTCTACCTTCCCCTCATTTTTCTGACCTAGTGACAATTTAATCTAATCGAAAATATCCAAATTCCTTACAGTTCGAGTGAAGTTTGATATTGATATTGTTTGATATAACAAGTTTTTAAAAAATTATCAAAATTATCAATTTCCTAGTTTTAGGTTATTCTTGACTTTTTTAACTTCCCCCCCTTTTTTAGAGCTGGTAAAAATTTAAACTAATCGAAAATATCAAAATTCCTAACAGTTCGAGTGACCTTTGATATTTAAAAAATTATCAAAATGATCAATTTCCTAGTTTTAGGTTATTCTTGACTTTTCTACCTTCCCCTGCTTTATTTGAACTAGTGACAAATTAAACTAATCGAAAATATCAATATTCCTTACAGTTCGAGTGACCTTTGATATTTAAAAAATTATCAAAATTATCAATTTCCTAGTTTTAGGTTATTCTTGACTTTTCTACCTTCCCCTCTTTTTTTGGAATTAGTGACAATTTAAACTAATAAAAAATATCAAAATTCCTTACAGTTCGAGTGACCTTTGATATTCAAAAAATTATCAAAATTATCAATTTAATAGTTTTAGGTTATTCTTGACTTTTTTAACTTCCCCCCCTTTTTTCTGAACTAGTGACAATTTAAACTAATCGAAAATATCAAAATTCCTTACAGTTCGAGTGACTTTGATATTTAAAAAATTATCAAAATTATCAATTTCATAGTTTTAGGTTAATCTTGACTTTTCTACCTTTCCCTGCTTTATTTGAACTAGTGACAAATTAAACTAATCGAAAATATCAAAATTCCTTACAGTTCGAGTGACCTTTGATATTTAAAAAATTATCAAAATTATCAAATTCCTAGTTTTAGGTTATTCTTCACTTTTCTACCTTCCCCTCTTTTTTCTGAGCTGGTGACAATTTAAACTAATCGAAAATATCAAAAATTCCTTACAGTTCGAGTGACCTTTGATATTCAAAAAATTATCAAAATTATCAATTTCATAGTTTTAGGTTATTCTTGACTTTTCTACATTCCCCTCTTTTTTTGGAGCTGGTGAAAATTTAAACTAATCAAAAATATCAAAATCCCTTACAGTTCGAGTGACCTTTGATATTTAAAAAATTATCAAAATTATCAATTTCATAGTTTTACGTTATTCTTGACTTTTCTATCTTCCCCTCTTTTTTTTGAACTAGTGACAAATTAAAGTAATCGAAAATATCAAAAATCCTTACAGTTCGAGTGACCTTTGATATTTAAAAAATTATCAAAATTATCAATTTCATAGTTTTAGGTTATTCTTGACTTTTCTACCTTCCCCTCTTTTTTTTGAACTAGTGACAAATTAAAGTAATCGAAAATATCAAAATTCATAACAGTTCAAGTGACCTTTGATATTTAAAAAATTATCAAAATTATCAATTTCATAGTTTTACGTTATTCTTGACTTTTCTATCTTCCCCTCTTTTTTTTGAACTAGTGACAAATTAAAGTAATCGAAAATATCAAAAATCCTTACAGTTCGAGTGACCTTTGATATTTAAAAAATTATCAAAATTATCAATTTCATAATTTTAAGTTAATCTTGACTTTTCTACCTTCCCCTGCTTTATTTGAACTAGTGACAAATTAAACTAATCGAAAATATCAAAATTCCTTACAGTTCGAGTGACCTTTGATATTTAAAAAATTATCAAAATTATCAAATTCCTAGTTTTAGGTTATTCTTCACTTTTCTACCTTCCCCTCTTTTTTCTGAGCTAGTGACAATTTAAACTAATCGAAAATATCAAAATTCCTTACAGTTCGAGTGACCTTTGATATTTAAAATATTATCAAAATTATCAAATTCATAGTTTTAGGTTATTCTTGACTTTTCTACCTTCCCCTCTTTTTTCGAACTAGTGACAAATTAAACTAATCGAAAATATCAAAATTCCTTACAGTTCGAGTGACCTTTGATATTTAAAAAATTATCAAAATTATCAATTTCATAGTTTTAGGTTATTCTTGACTTTTCTACCTTCCCCTCTTTTTTCTGAGCTAGTGACAATTTAAAGTAATTGAAAATATCAAAATTCCTTACAGTTCGAGTGAAGTTTGATATTTAAAAAATTATCAAAATTATCAATTTCCTAGTTTTAGGTTATTCTTGACTTTTCTACCTTCCCCTGCTTTATTTGAACTAGTGACAAATTAAACTAATCGAAAATATCAAAATTCCTTACAGTTCGAGTGACCTTTGATATTTAAAAAATTATCAATTTCATAGTTTTAGGTTATTCTTGACTTTTCTACCTTCCCCTCATTTTTCTGACCTAGTGACAATTTAATCTAATCGAAAATATCCAAATTCCTTACAGTTCGAGTGAAGTTTGATATTGATATTGTTTGATATAACAAGTTTTTAAAAAATTATCAAAATTATCAATTTCCTAGTTTTAGGTTATTCTTGACTTTTTTAACTTCCCCCCCTTTTTTAGAGCTGGTAAAAATTTAAACTAATCGAAAATATCAAAATTCCTAACAGTTCGAGTGACCTTTGATATTTAAAAAATTATCAAAATGATCAATTTCCTAGTTTTAGGTTATTCTTGACTTTTCTACCTTCCCCTGCTTTATTTGAACTAGTGACAAATTAAACTAATCGAAAATATCAATATTCCTTACAGTTCGAGTGACCTTTGATATTTAAAAAATTATCAAAATTATCAATTTCCTAGTTTTAGGTTATTCTTGACTTTTCTACCTTCCCCTCTTTTTTTGGAATTAGTGACAATTTAAACTAATAAAAAATATCAAAATTCCTTACAGTTCGAGTGACCTTTGATATTCAAAAAATTATCAAAATTATCAATTTAATAGTTTTAGGTTATTCTTGACTTTTCTACCTTCCCCTCTTTTTTTGAACTAGTGACAAATTAAACTAATCGAAAATATCAAAATTCCTTACAGTTCGAGTGACCTTTGATATTTAAAAAATTATCAAAATTATCAATTTCCTAGTTTTAGGTTATTCTTGACTTTTCTACCTTCCCCTCTTTTTTTGAACTAGTGACAAATTAAACTAATCGAAAATATCAAAATTCCTTACAGTTCGAGTGACCTTTGATATTTAAAAAATTAACAAAATTATCAATTTCCTAGTTTTAGGTTATTCTTGACTTTTCTACCTTCCCCTCTTTTTTTGGAATTAGTGACAATTTAAACTAATAAAAAATATCAAAATTCCTTACAGTTCGAGTGACCTTTGATATTCAAAAAATTATCAAAATTATCAATTTAATAGTTTTAGGTTATTCTTGACTTTTCTACCTTCCCCTCTTTTTTTGAACTAGTGACAAATTAAACTAATCGAAAATATCAAAATTCCTTACAGTTCGAGTGACCTTTGATATTCAAAAAATTATCAAAATTATCAATTTAATAGTTTTAGGTTATTCTTGACTTTTCTACCTTCCCCTCTTTTCTCTGAGCTACTGACAATTTAAACTAATCGATAATATCAAAACTCCTTACATTTCGAGTGACCTTTGATATTTAAAAATTTATCAAAATTATCAATTTCATAGTTTTAGGTTATTCTTGACTTTTCTACCTTCCCCTCTTTTTTCTGCGCTAGTGACAATTTAAAATAATCGAAAATATCAAAATTCCTTACAGTTCGAGTGACCTTTGATATTTAAAAAATTATCAAAATTATCAATTTCATAGTTTTAGGTTATTCTTGAATTTTCTACCTTCCCCTCTTTTTTCTGCGCTAGTGACAATTTAAAATAATCGAAAATATCAAAATTCCTTACAGTTCGAGTGACCTTTGATATTTAAAAAATTATCAAAATTATCAATTTCATAGTTTTAGGTTATTCTTGACTTTTCTACCTTCCCCTCTTTTTTTGGAATTAGTGACAATTTAAACTAATAAAAAATATTAAAATTCCTTACAGTTCGAGTGACCTTTGATATTCAAAAAATTATCAAAATTATCAATTTCATAGTTTTAGGTTATTCTTGACTTTTCTACCTTCCCCTCTTTTTTCTGAACTAGTGACAATTTAAACTAATCAAAAATATCAAAATTCCTTACAGTTCGAGTGACCTTTGATATTTAAAAAATTATCAAAATTATCAATTTCATAATTTTAAGTTAATCTTGACTTTTCTACCTTCCCCTGCTTTATTTGAACTAGTGACAATTTAAACTAATCGAAAATATCAAAATTCCTTACAGTTCGAGTGATCTTTGATATTTAAAAAATTATCAAAATTATCAATTTCATAGTTTTAGGTTATTCTTGACTTTTCTACCTTCCCCTCTTTTTTTGAGCTAGTGACAATTTAAACTAATCGAAAATATCAAAATTCCTTACAGTTCGAGTGACCTTTGATATTTTAAAAATAATGAAAATTATCAATTTTATGGTTTTAAGTTATTCTTGACTTTTCTACCTTCCCCTCTTTTTTCTGACCTAGTGACAATTTAAATTAATCGAAAAAATCCAAACTCCTTACAGTTCGAGTGACCTTTGATATTTAAAAAATTATCAAAATTATCAATTTTATAGTTTTAGGTTATTCTTGACTTTTCTAACTTCCCCTCTTTTTTCTGAGCCAGTGACAATTTAATCTAATCAAAAATATCAAAATTCCTTACAGTTGGAGTGACCTTTGATATTTGAAAAATAATGAAAATTATCAATTTCATAGTTTTAGGTTATTCTTGACTTTTCTACCTTCCCCTTTTTTTCAGCTAGTGACAATTTAAACTAATCGAGAATATCAAAATTCCTTACAGTTCGAGTGACCTTTGATATTTGAAAAATAATGAAAATTATCAATTTCATAGTTTTAGGTTATTCTTGACTTTTCTACCTGTCCCTCTTTTTTTTCAGCTAGTGACAATTTAAAGTAATCGAGAATATCAAAATTCCTTACAGTTCGAGTGGCCTTTGATATTTGAAAAATAATGAAAATTATCAATTTCATAGTTTTAAGTTATTCTTGACTTTTCTACCTTCCCCTCTTTTTTCTGACCTAGTGACAATTTAAATTAATCGAAAAAATCCAAACTCCTTACAGTTCGAGTGACCTTTGATATTTAAAAAATTATCAAAATTATCAATTTCATAGTTTTAGGTTATTCTTGACTTTTCTACCTTCCCCTCTTTTTTCTGACCTAGTGACAATTTAATCTAATCGAAAATATCAAAATTCCTTACAGTTCGAGTGACCTTTGATATTTAAAAAATTATCAATTTCATAGTTTTTAGTTATTCTCGACTTTTCTACCTTCCCCTCTTTTTTCGGAGCTAGTGACAATTTAAACTAATCGAAAATATCAAAATTCCTTACAGTTCGAGTGACCTTTGATATTTGAAAAATAATGAAAATTATCAATTTCATAGTTTTAGGTTATTCTTGACTTTTCTACCTTCCCCTCTTTTTTTGAGCTAGTGACAATTTAAACTAATCGAAAATATCAAAATTCCTTACAGTTCGAGTGACCTTTGATATTTGAAAAATAATGAAAATTATCAATTTCATAGTTTTAGGTTATTCTTGACTTTTCTACCTTTTCCTCTTTTTTCTGACCTAGTGACAATTTAATCTAATCGAAAATATCAAAATTCCTCACAGTTCGAGTGACCTTTGATATTTAAAAAATTATCAAAATTATCAATTTCATAGTTTTAGGTTATTCTTGACTTTTCTACCTTCTTCTCTTTTTTCTGTGCTAGTGCCAATTTAAGCTAGTCGAAAATATCAAAATTCCTTACAGTTCCAGTGACCTTTGATATTTAAAAAATTATCAAAATTATCAATTTCATAGTTTTAGGTTATTCTCGACTTTTCTACCTTCCCCTCTTTTTTCTAAGCTAGTGACAATTTAAACTAATCGAAAAAATCCAAACTCCTTACAGTTCGAGTGACCTTTGATATTTAAAAAATTATCAAAATTATCAATTTCATAGTTTTAGGTTATTCTCGACTTTTCTACCTTCCCCTATTTTTTCTGAGCTAGTGACAATTTAAACTAATCGAAAATATCAAAATTCCTTACAGTTCGAGTGATCTTTGATATTTAAAAAATTATCAAAATTATCAATTTCATAGTTTTAGGTTATTCTTGACTTTTCTACCTTCCCCTCTTTTTTTGAGCTAGTTACAATTTAAACTAATCGAAAATATCAAAATTCCTTACAGTTCGAGTGACCTTTGATATTTGAAAAATAATGAAAATTATCAATTTCATAGTTTTAAGTTATTCTTGACTTTTCTACCTTCCCCTCTTTTTTCTGACCTAGTGACAATTTAAACTAATCGAAAATATCAAAATTCCTTACAGTTCGAGTGACCTTTGATATTTAAAAAATTATCAAAATTATCAATTTCATAGTTTTAGGTTATTCTTGACTTTTCTACCTTCCCCTCTTTTTTCTGAGCTAGTGACAATTTAAACTAATCGAAAAAATCAAAATTCCTTACAGTTCGAGTGACCTTTGATATTTAAAAAATTATCAATTTAATAGATTTTGGTTATTCTCGACTTTTCTACCTTCCCCTCTTTTTTCTGAGCTAGTGACAATTTAAACTAATCGAAAATATCAAAATTCCTCACAGTTCGAGTGATCTTTGATATTTAAAAAATTATCAAAATTATCAATTTCATAGTTTTAGGTTATTCTTGACTTTTCTACCTTCCCCTCTTTTTTTGAGCTAGTGACAATTAAACTAATCGAAATATCAAATTCCTTACAGTTCGAGTGACCTTTGATATTTAAAAATAATGAAAATTATCAATTTCATAGTTTTAAAGTTATCTTGACTTTTCTACCTTCCCCTCTTTTTCTGCCTAGTGACATTTAAATTAATCGAAAAATCCAAACTCCTTACAGTTCGAGTGACCTTTGATATTTGAAATAATAATTATCAATTTCATAGTTTTAGGTTATTCTTGACTTTTCTACCTTCCCCTCTTTTTTGTCGGAGCTATGACATTTAAACTAGCGAAATATCAAAATTCCTCACAGTTCGAGTGACCTTTGATATTTAAAAAATTATCAATTTCATAGTTTTTTGTTTATTCTTGACTTTTCTACCTTCCCTCTTTTTTCTGCTCCTAGTGACAATTTAAACTATTTCGAAATATTCAAATTCTTTACAGTTCGAGTAGCCTTTGATCATTTAAAAAAATCTCAAATTATCC
>NW_025110826.1:0-19909 GCF_015476425.1 Leptopilina heterotoma | reverse complement strand
TCAATCGTAAATGTTTCAGACTGAATCCTCGATATTTGTTTTCGTTTTCAAACAAAAATTACTCGAAAAAGCAGTTTTTGAACGATTCTAAAAATATCTGAAAAATAAAAATTGGTCGATTTTTTTCGTTTTTTTTTTGTACAGAAAATTTAAAAATCTTGATTTTCTACTAAATTTATAAAATTTTCTTATTTTCCATCTAAATTATACTCGCAAAACAAGTTTTTAAAATAATTTGAAAATTTTTCGAAATTTAAAAATCGTCGTTTTTCTTTCGTTTTTTTTTTCTATAGGAAATTTAAAAATTGTGATTTTCGTCGATTTCTTCAAATTTTTGGTTCCGAAATTTTTGCAATCGTAAATTTCGACTGAATTCGTTATTTGTTTTCGTTTTCAAACAAAAATTTACTCGAAAAAGCAGTTTTTGAACGATTCTAAAAATTTCTGAAAAATAAAAATTGGTCGATTTTTTCGTTTTTTTTTGTACAGAAAATTTAAAAATCTTGATTTTCGACTAAAGTTATAAAATTTTCTTATTTCCCATCTAAATTATACTCGCAAAACAAGTTTTTAAAAGAATTTGAAAATTTTTCGAAATTTAAAAATCGTCGTTTTCTTCGTTTTTTTTTCTATAGGAAATTTAAAAATTGTGATTTTCGTCGATTTCTTTAAATTTTTGGTTTCCGAAAATTTTTGCAATCGTAAATTTCGACTGAATTCGTTATTTGTTTTCGTTTCAAACAAAAATTTACTCGAAAAAGCAGTTTTTGAACGATTCTAAAAATTTCTGAAAAATAAAAATTGGTCGATTTTTTCGTTTTTTTTTGTACAGAAAATTTAAAAATCTTGATTTTCGACTAAATTTATAAAATTTTCTTATTTCCCATCTAAATTATACTCGCAAAACAAGTTTTTAAAAGAATTTGAAAATTTTTCGAAATTTAAAACTCGTCGTTTTCTTCGTTTTTTTTTCTATAGGGAATTTAAAAATTGTGATTTTCGTCGATTTCTTCAAATTTTTGGTTTCCGAAAATTTTTGCAATCGCAAATTTCGACTGAATTCGTTATTTGTTTTCGTTTTCAAACAAAAATTTACTCGAAAAAGCAGTTTTTGAACGATTCTAAAAATTTCTGAAAAATAAAAATTGGTCGATTTTTTCGTTTTTTTTTGTGCAGAAAATTTAAAAATCTTGATTTTCGACTAAATTTATAAAATTTTCTTATTTTCCATCTAAATTATACTCGCAAAACAAGTTTTTAAAATAATTTGAAAATTTTTCGAAATTTAAAAATCGTCGTTTTCTTCGTTTTTTTTTCTATAGGAAATTTAAAAATTGTGATTTTCGTCGATTTCTTCAAATTTTTGGTTTCCGAAATTTTTGCAATCGTAAATTTCGACTGAATTCGTTATTTGTTTTCGTTTTCAAACAAAAATTTACTCGAAAAAGCAGTTTTTGAACGATTCTAAAAATTTCTGAAAAATAAAAATTGGTCGATTTTTTCGTTTTTTTTTGTACAGAAAATTTAAAAATCTTGATTTTCGACTAAAGTTATAAAATTTTCTTATTTCCCATCTAAATTATACTCGCAAAACAAGTTTTTAAAAGAATTTGAAAATTTTTCGAAATTTAAAAATCGTCGTTTTCTTCGTTTTTTTTTCTATAGGAAATTTAAAAATTGTGATTTTCGTCGATTTCTTCAAATTTTTGGTTTCCGAAAATTTTTGCAATCGTAAATTTCGACTGAATTCGTTATTTGTTTTCGTTTTCAAACAAAAATTTACTCGAAAAAGCAGTTTTTGAACGATTCTAAAAATTTCTGAAAAATAAAAATTGGTCGATTTTTTCGTTTTTTTTTGTACAGAAAATTTAAAAATCTTGATTTTCGACTAAATTTATAAAATTTTCTTATTTCCTATCTAAATTATACTCGCAAAACAAGTTTTTAAAAGAATTTGAAAATTTTTCGAAATTTAAAACTCGTCGTTTTCTTCGTTTTTTTTTCTATAGGGAATTTAAAAATTGTGATTTTCGTCGATTTCTTCAAATTTTTGGTTTCCGAAAATTTTTGCAATCGCAAATTTCGACTGAATTCGTTATTTGTTTTCGTTTTCAAACAAAAATTTACTCGAAAAAGCAGTTTTTGAACGATTCTAAAAATTTCTGAAAAATAAAAATTGGTCGATTTTTTCGTTTTTTTTTGTGCAGAAAATTTAAAAATCTTGATTTTCGACTAAATTTATAAAATTTTCTTATTTCCCATCTAAATTAAACTCGTAAAACAGGTTTTTAAAAGAATTTGAAAATTTTTCGAAATTTAAAAATCGTCGTTTTCTTCGTTTTTTTTTCTATAGGAAATTTAAAAATTGTGATTTTCGTCGATTTCTTCAAATTTTTGGTTTCCGAAAATTTTTGCAATCGTAAATTTCGACTGAATTCGTTATTTGTTTCCGTTTTCAAACAAAAATTTACTCGAAAAAGCAGTTTTTGAACGATTCTAAAAATTTCTGAAAAATAAAAATTGGTCGATTTTTTCGATTTTTTTTGTACAGGAAATTTAAAAATCTTGATTTTCGACTAAATTTATAAAATTTTCTTATTTTTTATCTAAATTATACTCGCAAAACAAGTTTTTAAAAGAATTTGAAAATTTTTCGAAATTTAAAAATCGTCGTTTTCTTCGTTTTTTTTTCTATAGGAAATTTAAAATTTGTGATTTTCGTCGATTTCTTCAAATTTTTGGTTTCCGAAAATTTTTGCAATCGCAAATTTCGACTGAATTCGTTATTTGTTTTCGTTTTCAAACAAAAATTTACTCGAAAAAGCAGTTTTTGAACGATTCTAAAAATTTCTGAAAAATAAAAATTGGTCGATTTTTTCGTTTTTTTTTGTACAGAAAATTTAAAAATCTTGATTTCCGACTAAATTTATAAAATTTTCTTATTTTCCATCTAAATTATACTCGCAAAACAGGTTTTTAAAAGAATTTGAAAACTTTTCGAAATTTAAAAATCGTCGTTTTCTTCGTTTTTTTTCTATAGGAAATTTAAAAATTGTGATTTTCGTCGATTTCTTTAAATTTTTGGTTTCCGAAAATTTTTGCAATCGTAAATTTCGACTGAATTCGTTATTGTTGAGAATATTTAAATTTCGTTTTTTTTGTAATCGTCCATATTTAATAACGATTGAAGCGCTCTCTGTGATTTCGACGACCAGCGCTAGTATTGTGTTAAAACTACAGTTCATGACTTCGTGTCGATCACTTAATATCTTTTACTTTGTAACAATATATTTTTGGTGTTTCTAAATAGTCTCTTTTGTTCTTCTCTTTTATTAAACCTTCTCAACAGGTTATGGGCCCAGAAGGCTGAGTATAAACTGTGTCTAGTGAGTGGGTGAATTTTTCTTTAAATGAAAAAGGGACACGTTCTTAGACAAGTGTGCTTCGGGAAGTGAAAGTGAAAAGAAAATTTCGCGAGAAGCCATGGAAAACATCACTGGAACAGCCTTGCGCATCCCAATGCTTTCTAAGACAAATTAAGATACTTGGAAACTGAGAATGCAAGCCGTAATGGTAAAAAGCAGAACTTGGGGATACGCAAGCGGAGATAAAGTAAAACCGGAAGCAGGTGAAGCGGCGGAACTGGCAGCGTGGTTAGAGAATGACGAGAAGGCCCGAGCGGACCTATTTCTCTCCATAGACGACGCTGAACTTAAGCAAGTGAAAGATTGTGAAACTGCGCGAGAAATTTGGCTGAAACTGCAGTCAATTTTTGAGTCTAAGGGACCTGCCCGAATAGCGTCACTTTGGAAACAATTGATGGGTCATAAACTTTCAGAAAATGGTGACGTTTAACGACACGTAGATGAATTTTTCGATATCGTAGGAAAACTTTCGGGATTAAAGATAGAAGTTAGTAATGAGTTACAAACTGTAATGCTTTTACATAGCCTTCCGGAAAGTTTTGACAATTTTCGGTGCGCTATAGAATCCCGAGATACCTTGCCGGAACCGGAATCGCTGAAAATCAAAATTTTTGACGAGAGTACGACAAGAAGACAACGAATGAAAAACAACGATAGTGCCATGTTAGCTCGAAAAGCGTGGGGAAAAAACTCGAAATATAGACATACCGATAAAACAGAAAACTTTGTTAAAGCAGGAAACTCTGATAAATTACGTGCGGATAATACCAACGGAAAGTTTCAGTTCAGATGTCACCGCTGTAGACAGCTCGGACACAAAGCAGCTGTTTGCCCCAACAAAAATCAAAACACAGCTGTTGCCGAGGACATTGCTTTCATCACGACAGAAGAATTATCGTTTCAAGCAGAAATCACTGGAAGGAAAAACGGTTGGATTTTAGATAGCGGAAGTACATCGCATTTATGCTACGACGAAACGCGATTCGAAAACATCACAGAATCAGATGGTGTCAAAGTCAACTTGGCAAGCAACGCGTCTAAGAAAGTCAAAGGAAAAGGAATCGTGAAAATTCAAGGAACAAACGGTAAATACGAAAAGTGTGTGCGCTTAGAAAATACTCTTCATGTCCCCGACTTAAGAAACAATTTAATTTCTGTTTCAAAGATGACAGACGCAGGAAACAGTGTGGAATTTACCAAGAATCAGGCTCTAGTGAAAAATAACAACGAGAAAACTATTTTAATAGCAGATCGAGTTGGAAATTTATATTTCCTTCGTGAATCGCATGAAGTAAATTCTTGTTCAACTTCGAAGGAAAATTATTCACAAATGATGATATGGCATCGGAGACTTGGACACGTCAACTGCGATGACATCTTGGAAATGGATAGAAAGAAAATTGTTCGTGATCTTGACCTTGGACAAAATAAAAGTGTTTTATCATGTGAGATTTCTTTGGAAGCGAAGCTTACTGCTTTGCCATTTCCTCGTCAGCCTCGCAGAAGCGAATAAGTGTTAGAAATTGTGCATATGGATGTTTGTGGGCCGATGAGAGAAGAATCTAGAGGAAAAGCAAAATATTACGTGGCGTTCACAGATGACCACTCTCGTTGGACAGAAGTACGTTTTTTGCATAATAAAAGTGAAGTTCCGCGAGTTTTTAAAGAATATAAAAGTTATGTTGAAAAGCAGACAGGAAAAAAGTTAAAGTGCGTGCAATCAGATAACGGTGGTGAATTTTGCAATGCGGAATTGGACAATTTCCTGAGGGAAGAAGGAATTACTCGTCGACTTTCAGTGCCTCATACGCCCCAGCAAAACGGCGTCGCCGAGAGAAAGAACCGGACTCTCGTCGAAACCGCGCGTTGTCTGTTAACTCAATCGGGTTTACCAAAGTCATTCTGGGCAGAAGCTGTTTCTACAGCAAATTATGTGCGGAATCGTTGTGTCACCAGGACACTTGGTGATAAAACCCCTTTTGAACTTTGGCGTGGAGAACACCCCAGTGTAAAGCACCTACGTACTTTCGGCGAACCGGGTTATGCTTTAAACAAAGACCCTAAAAAGGGAAAACTTGACCAACGTGGAATAAAGTGCATCTTTTTAGGTTATGACGAATCCTCTAAAGCGTATCGAGTGTGGTTGCCGGACGAGAAAAAGGTTATAAAATCCCGTGACGTTAAGTTTTTAAATATTTTTGAAGTTTGTGAACCCTCTTCAAAATTTCAATTAGAAAAAGAAAAACCGATTACCGTGAATGAACAAAAACAAACCAAAGAGATCAATATTCATCGTGATCAAGAAATAACCTCTCGAAAAGAACAACATTATTTTGAACTCGATTTCGAAGAAAATAATGAAGAATTTATTATCAAGCAAAATAATCCGATAATCAATGAACCGCGAGTTGTACAACAGACAAGAGGTCGAGGAAGACCTAGCATTATTCGAACCGGAGGGCGAGGACGCCCAAGAAAACAATATTCAACGAGAATCGTCGCAGACAATGAAAGGATCAACGATGAGAGAGCGGAAAACCATCTGAATTTAGAAGAACAAGAAGGATTCGAGATACCAATTGTTGAAGAGGGGAATTATCAAGACAACAACGAAAATGCTGAAATCAACAATTTGGAATCTAACGAAGATCAAGAAATATATGAAGATGCTGCCGAAAATTTCACCAATCCGGAATCTGCTGATAATCAAAATGGATCAAATCATGAACAAGAGTATGTTCATTTAGCCGAAGTTCCCTGGAAAGAAGCATTAAATGGAGACGACAGCAAATGAATGGAAAATTGCTATCACTGACGAAATTTCATCGTTAATTAAAAATAAAACTTGGAGTATAGTGGATCGCCCGAAGCATCGTGACGTGATAGGATGCAGAACCATTCTAAGAAACAAGTATGACGCAAACGGATCCATTGAGAGAAGGAAGGCAAGAGTTGTTGCTCAAGGGTTCCTTTAGCAAATTGGAATAGACTTTCACGAGACTTTTGCCCCCGTAGCTCGTTTAAGTTCTGTGCGACTGTTATTGGCATTAGCAGTGAAATTCGATTTACATGTGCGACAATTGGATATTACAACGGCATACTTGAATGGAATCATCGAAGAAGAAATTTACATCGAACCACCGAAATTAATTGAGGAATCTCTCAGCAAAATAATACAACAACAAGGAAGTGACAGTTCACTAGGACATCAAGCTCTCATCATGTTAAGACAGCTGAAATCAGGTGACAAAGTGTGCAAATTAAATAAATCCCTTTATGGTTTAAAGCAAGCTGGTCACCAGTGGAACAAAAGACTGAACGAGATTTTGAGGAAATTAGGCTTAAAGCCAAACGAAGCCGATCCCTGCGTTTACAAATTCGATGGAGAAGATTACTTCCTGATCATCCTTGTTTATGTGGACGACATCCTCGTCGTGTATCAGAAGGAGAGTGATCTACAACATATACTTTCTGGACTTTCTCAAGAACTAGACGTCAAGGACCTCGGAAGCGTCAATTATTGTCTCGGACTGGAAATAAACAGAAGTAAGGATCAGATAGCAGTCAAACAGTCAGGATATGTACGTGACATCTTGAGAAGATTTGGAATGGAGGACTGTAAGGCGGTGTCAACACCAATTGAAGGAGGTACAAAATTTACGAAGAATAATATCGAAAAGAAGGAAAACTCGAGAAAATTGCCATATCGAGAATTAATTGGAGCACTCAACTACCTTGCGATTGCTTCGAGACCCGATATCTCACACGTCGTGAGTTGTTTAGGACAATTTAACGACTGTTACGAAGAACAGCATTGGAAAGCAGCGAAGAGAGTTCTTCGTTATCTTAAAGGCACGATGGATCTCGGAATCATTTATACCAAGGATTCATCAAATTTGACAGGATGGGTTGATGCTGATTAGGCTGGGTGCCCAATAGACCGACGTTCTTTTACAGGATACGTCTTTACGCTAAGCAACGCTGCAACAACATGGGAGTCTAGAAAGCAACGGACTGTTGCTTTATCGTCAATGGAATCCGAATACATGGGACTGACAGAGGCCTGCAAGGAGGCCTTGTATCTGCAAAAGTTTCTCTCTGGACTTGGAATCAACGACAAAAGAGCAATAAAGATAAAAAACGACAATCAGGGAGCACAACAGCTGGCAAAGAATCAGACTTTCCATGGGAAGAGCAAACACATTGCTATAAGGCATCATTTCGTCAGAGAAGTATTGAAGAGCGGCTATGTGGATATCGAATATGTCCCATCTAAAAGAATGCCTGCAGATGTCCTTACAAAAGGTCTAACCAAGGAGAAGCATCAACGATGTCTGGATTTAATTGGGATGTCGACAATTGGACCAAAGTCGAAATAGCACTTCATTAGAGAGGGAGTGTTGAGAATATTTAAATTTCGCTCTTTTTGTAATCGTCCATATTTAATAACGATTAAAGCGCTCTCTGTGATTTCGACGACCAGCGCTAGTATTGTGTTAAAACTACAGTTCATGACTTTGTGTCGATCACTTAATATCTTTTACTTTGTAACAATATATTTTTGGTGTTTCTAAATAGTCTCTTTTGTTCTTCTCTTTTATTAAACCTTCTCAACAGTTATTTGTTTCCGTTTTTAAACAAAAATTTACTCTAAAAAGCAGTTTTTGAACGATTCTAAAAATTTTAGAAAAATAAAAATTGGTCGATTTTTTCGATTTTTTTTGTACAGGAAATTTAAAAATCTTGATTTTCGACTAAATTTATAAAATTTTCTTATTTCCTATCTAAATTATACTCGCAAAACAAGTTTTTAAAAGAATTTGAAAATTTTTCGAAATTTAAAACTCGTCGTTTTCTTCGTTTTTTTTTCTATAGGGAATTTAAAAATTGTGATTTTCGTCGATTTCTTCAAATTTTTTGTTTCCGAAAATTTTTGCAATCGTAAATTTCGACTGAATTCGTTATTTGTTTTCGTTTTCAAACAAAAATTTACTCGAAAAAGCAGTTTTTGAACGATTCTAAAAATTTCTGAAAAATAAAAATTGGTCGATTTTTTCGTTTTTTTTTTGTACAGAAAATTTAAAAATCTTGATTTTCGACTAAATTTATAAAATTTTCTTATTTTCCATCTAAATTATACTCGCAAAACAAGTTTTTAAAAGAATTTGAAAATTTTTCGAAATTTAAAAATCGTCGTTTTCTTCGTTTTTTTTTTCTATAGGAAATTTAAAAATTGTGATTTTCGTCGATTTCTTCAAATTTTTTGTTTCCGAAAATTTTTGCAATCGTAAATTTCGACTGAATTCGTTATTTGTTTTCGTTTTCAAACAAAAATTTATTCGAAAAAGCAGTTTTTGAACGATTCTAAAAATTTCTGAAAAATAAAAATTGGTCGATTTTTTCGTTTTTTTTTGTACAGAAAATTTAAAAATCTTGATTTTCGACTAAATTTATAAAATTTTCTTATTTTCCATCTAAATTATACTCGCAAAACAAGTTTTTAAAAGAATTTGAAAATTTTTCGAAATTTAAAAATCGTCGTTTTCTTCGTTTTTTTTTTCTATAGGAAATTTAAAAATTGTGATTTTCGTCGATTTCTTCAAATTTTTTGTTTCCGAAAATTTTTGCAATCGTAAATTTCGACTGAATTCGTTATTTGTTTTCGTTTTCAAACAAAAATTTACTCGAAAAAGCAGTTTTTGAACGATTCTAAAAATTTCTGAAAAATAAAAATTGGTCGATTTTTTCGTTTTTTTTTGTACAGAAAATTTAAAAATCTTGATTTTCGACTAAATTTATAAAATTTTCTTATTTCCCATCTAAATTATACTCGCAAAACAGGTTTTTAAAAGAATTTGAAAACTTTTCAAAATTTAAAAATCGTCGTTTTCTTCGTTTTTTTTTCTAAAGGAAATTTAAAAATTGTGATTTTCGTCGATTTCTTCAAATTTTTGGTTTCCGAAAATTTTTGCAATCGTAAATTTCGACTGAATTCGTTATTTGTATCTTATCTGATCGTTTTTAAATTTAACACACTTAAAGTTGGTGCAAAAATGAAGGTTAAGTTCGTTAACGAGCCATTTTCGTTGAAAACTACAAAAACTACGGTAGTTTCAAAATTTTGAAAACTCAATTTTTTCAAATTTCAGAACTTTTAACTATATATTATTTTAGATTAGGAAAATACAAACAACTTTTCTCTACAACATTTTTTCATGAAAACTCAATTTTCGAAGTTATAGTCTGTTAAATGGTCAAAAAAACTAAAAAAAATCTTAAAATAACACTGAAAATCGAATTTTTTGAAAGGAATAAAAGTCAGTTAACTGATTTTGACATATTCTCACCCTAAAATACTCGAAAAACATAATTGTACACAAAAAAGTCGTAATTTTCGGAAAAACCACTCTCTATTTATATTTTTTGTGCGCTTTTTTGAAAAAAATTCAATATTCCGACTCCATTATCTCCGACATTATTGCATATGCGATTTTGCTACCAGAGACTTTTTTTCTCGGTTTTGCATCATCTACAACTTTGCTGTTGACAACTTTTTGCTAAACCCTAAACTTTTCGAGTTATTTCCAAAAAACTAATTTTTATTACATTCTCATCACATGAGAAAGTATTAGTTTTGGTCGAAAATTGACTTTTGATAATTTTATGAAATCTTTACGTTTTGAGGTCCCCTGAACCCGAAAAACATGGTCCGGCGAGTCCGTCTGTCTGTGTGTCTGTCTGTCTGTCTGTCTGTATGTATGTATGTATGTCCGTCTGTAGACCAAAATGTTGTTGACACAATAACTTTTAAAAATCTTATCTGATCGTTTTTAAATTTAACACACTTAAAGTTGGTGTAAAAATGAAGGTTAAGTTCGTTAACGAGCCATTTTCGTTGAAAACTACAAAAACTACGGTAGTTTCAAAATTTTGAAAACTCAATTTTTTTAAATTTCAGAACTTTTAACTTTATATTATTTTAGATTAGGAAAATACAAACAACTTTTCTCTACAACATTTTTTCATGAAAACTCAATTTTCGAAGTTATAGTCTCTTAAATGGTCAAAAAAACTAAAAAAAATCTTAAAATAACACTGAAAATCGAATTTTTTGAAAGGAATAAAAGTCAGTTAACTGATTTTGACATATTCTCACCCTAAAATACTCGAAAAACATAATTGTACACAAAAAAGTCGTAATTTTCGGAAAAACCACTCTCTATTTATATTTTTTGTGCGCTTTTTTGAAAAAAATTCAATATTCCGACTCCATTATCTCCGACATTATTGCATATGCGATTTTGCTACCACAGACTTTTTTTCTCGGTTTTGCATCATCTACAACTTTGCTGTTGACAACTTTTTGCTAAAGCCTAAACTTTTCGAGTTATTTCCAAAAAACTAATTTTTATTACATTCTCATCACATGAGAAAGTATTAGTTTTGGTCGAAAATTGACTTTTGATAATTTTATGAAATCTTTACGTTTTGAGGTCCCCTGAACCCGAAAAACATGGTCCGGCGAGTCCGTCTGTCTGTGTGTCTGTCTGTCTGTCTGTCTGTCTGTCTGTCTGTCTGTCTGTCTGTATGTATGTATGTATGTCCGTCTGTAGACCAAAATGTTGTTGACACAATAACTTTTAAAAATCTTATCTGATCGTTTTTAAATTTAACACACTTAAAGTTGGTGTAAAAATGAAGGTTAAGTTCGTTAACGAGCCATTTTCGTTGAAAACTACAAAAACTACGGTAGTTTCAAAATTTTGAAAACTCAATTTTTTCAAATTTCAGAATTTTTAACTTTATATTATTTTAGATTAGGAAAATACAAACAACTTTTCTCTACAACATTTTTTCATGAAAACTCAATTTTCGAAGTTATAGTCTCTTAAGTGGTCAAAAAAACTAAAAAAAATCTTAAAATAACACTGAAAATCGAATTTTTTGAAAGGAATAAAAGTCAGTTAACTGATTTTGACATATTCTCACCCTAAAATACTCGAAAAACATAATTGTACACAAAAAAGTCGTAATTTTCGGAAAAACCACTCTCTATTTATATTTTTTGTGCGCTTTTTTGAAAAAAATTCAATATTCCGACTCCATTATCTCCGACATTATTGCATATGCGATTTTGCTACCACAGACTTTTTTTCTCGGTTTTGCATCATCTACAACTTTGCTGTTGACAACTTTTTGCTAAACCCTAAACTTTTCGAGTTATTTCCAAAAAACTAATTTTTTTTACATTCTCATCACATGAGAAAGTATTAGTTTTGGTCGAAAATTGACTTTTGATAATTTTATGAAATCTTTACGTTTTGAGGTCCCCTGAACCCGAAAAACATGGTCCGGCGAGTCCGTCTGTCTGTGTGTCTGTCTGTCTGTCTGTCTGTCTGTCTGTCTGTCTGTCTGTCTGTATGTATGTATGTATGTCCGTCTGTAGACCAAAATGTTGTTGACACAATAACTTTTAAAAATCTTATCTGATCGTTTTTAAATTTAACACACTTAAAGTTGGTGTAAAAATGAAGGTTAAGTTCGTTAACGAGACATTTTCGTTGAAAACTACAAAAACTACGGTAGTTTCAAAATTTTGAAAACTTAATTTTTTTAAATTTCAGAATTTTTAACTTTATATTATTTTAGATTAGGAAAATACAAACAACTTTTCTCTACAACATTTTTTCATGAAAACTCAATTTTCGAAGTTACAGTCTCTTAAATGGTCAAAAAAACTAAAAAAAATCTTAAAATAACACTGAAAATCGAATTTTTTGAAAGGAATAAAAGTCAGTTAACTGATTTTGACATATTCTCACCCTAAAATACTCGAAAAACATAATTGTACACAAAAAAGTCGTAATTTTCGGAAAAACCATTCTCTATTTATATTTTTTGTGCGCTTTTTTGAAAAAAATTCAATATTCCGACTCCATTATCTCCGACATTATTGCATATGCGATTTTGCTACCAGAGACTTTTTTTCTCGGTTTTGCATCATCTACAACTTTGCTGTTGACAACTTTTTGCTAAACCCTAAACTTTTCGAGTTATTTCCAAAAAACTAATTTTTATTACATTCTCATCACATGAGAAAGTATTAGTTTTGGTCGAAAATTGACTTTTGATAATTTTATGAAATCTTTACGTTTTGAGGTCCCCTGAACCCGAAAAACATGGTCCGGCGAGTCCGTCTGTCTGTGTGTCTGTCTGTCTGTCTGTCTGTCTGTCTGTCTGTCTGTATGTATGTATGTATGTCCGTCTGTAGACCAAAATGTTGTTGACACAATAACTTTTAAAAATCTTATCTGATCGTTTTTAAATTTAACACACTTAAAGTTGGTGTAAAAATGAAGGTTAAGTTCGTTAACGAGCCATTTTCGTTGAAAACTACAAAAACTACGGTAGTTTCAAAATTTTGAAAACTCAATTTTTTCAAATTTCAGAATTTTTAACTTTATATTATTTTAGATTAGGAAAATACAAACAACTTTTCTCTACAACATTTTTTCATGAAAACTCAATTTTCGAAGTTATAGTCTCTTAAATGGTCAAAAAAAACTAAAAAAAATCTTAAAATAACACTGAAAATCGAATTTTTTGAAAGGAATAAAAGTCAGTTAACTGATTTTGACATATTCTCACCCTAAAATACTCGAAAAACATAATTGTACACAAAAAAGTCGTAATTTTCGGAAAAACCACTCTCTATTTATATTTTTTGTGCGCTTTTTTGAAAAAAATTCAATATTCCGACTCCATTATCTCCGACATTATTGCATATGCGATTTTGCTACCACAGACTTTTTTTCTCGGTTTTGCATCATCTACAACTTTGCTGTTGACAACTTTTTGCTAAACCCTAAACTTTTCGAGTTATTTCCAAAAAACTAATTTTTATTACATTCTCATCACATGAGAAAGTATTAGTTTTGGTCGAAAATTGACTTTTGATAATTTTATGAAATCTTTACGTTTTGAGGTCCCCTGAACCCGAAAAACATGGTCCGGCGAGTCCGTCTGTCTGTGTGTCTGTCTGTCTGTCTGTCTGTCTGTCCGTCTGTCTGTGTGTCTGTCTGTCTGTCTGTATGTATGTATGTATGTCCGTCTGTAGACCAAAATGTTGTTGACACAATAACTTTTAAAAATCTTATCTGATCGTTTTTAAATTTAACACACTTAAAGTTGGTGTAAAAATGAAGGTTAAGTTCGTTAACGAGCCATTTTCGTTGAAAACTACAAAAACTACGGTAGTTTCAAAATTTTGAAAACTCAATTTTTTCAAATTTCAGAATTTTTAACTTTATATTATTTTAGATTAGGTAAATACAAACAACTTTTCTCTACAACATTTTTTCATGAAAACTCAATTTTTGAAGTTATAGTCTCTTAAATGGTCAAAAAAACTAAAAAAAATCTTAAAATAACACTGAAAATCGAATTTTTTGAAAGGAATAAAAGTCAGTTAACTGATTTTGACATATTCTCACCCTAAAATACTCGAAAAACATAATTGTACACAAAAAAGTCGTAATTTTCGGAAAAACCACTCTCTATTTATATTTTTTGTGCGCTTTTTTGAAAAAAATTCAATATTCCGACTCCATTATCTCCGACATTATTGCATATGCGATTTTGCTACCAGAGACTTTTTTTCTCGGTTTTGCATCATCTACAACTTTGCTGTTGACAACTTTTTGCTAAACCCTAAACTTTTCGAGTTATTTCCAAAAAACTAATTTTTATTACATTCTCATCACATGAGAAAGTATTAGTTTTGGTCGAAAATTGACTTTTGATAATTTTATGAAATCTTTACGTTTTGAGGTCCCCTGAACCCGAAAAACATGGTCCGGCGAGTCCGTCTGTCTGTGTGTCTGTCTGTCTGTCTGTCTGTCTGTCTGTCTGTCTGTCTGTCTGTCTGTCTGTCTGTCTGTATGTATGTATGTATGTCCGTCTGTAGACCAAAATGTTGTTGACACAATAACTTTTAAAAATCTTATCTGATCGTTTTTAAATTTAACACACTTAAAGTTGGTGTAAAAATGAAGGTTAAGTTCGTTAACGAGCCATTTTCGTTGAAAACTACAAAAACTACGGTAGTTTCAAAATTTTGAAAACTCAATTTTTTCAAATTTCAGAATTTTTAACTTTATATTATTTTAGATTAGGAAAATACAAACAACTTTTCTCTACAACATTTTTTCATGAAAACTCAATTTTTGAAGTTATAGTCTCTTAAATGGTCAAAAAAACTAAAAAAAATCTTAAAATAACACTGAAAATCGAATTTTTTGAAAGGAATAAAAGTCAGTTAACTGATTTTGACATATTCTCACCCTAAAATACTCGAAAAACATAATTGTATACAAAAAAGTCGTAATTTTCGGAAAAACCACTCTCTATTTATATTTTTTGTGCGCTTTTTTGAAAAAAATTCAATATTCCGACTCCATTATCTCCGACATTATTGCATATGCGATTTTGCTACCAGAGACTTTTTTTCTCGGTTTTGCATCATCTACAACTTTGCTGTTGACAACTTTTTGCTAAACCCTAAAATTTTCGAGTTATTTCCAAAAAACTAATTTTTATTACATTCTCATCACATGAGAAAGTATTAGTTTTGGTCGAAAATTGACTTTTGATAATTTTATGAAATCTTTACGTTTTGAGGTCCCCTGAACCCGAAAAACATGGTCCGGCGAGTCCGTCTGTCTGTGTGTCTGTCTGTCTGTCTGTATGTATGTATGTATGTATGTATGTCCGTCTGTAGACCAAAATGTTGTTGACACAATAACTTTTAAAAATCTTATCTGATCGTTTTTAAATTTAACACACTTAAAGTTGGTGTAAAAATGAAGGTTAAGTTCGTTAACGAGCCATTTTCGTTGAAAACTACAAAAACTACGGTAGTTTCAAAATTTTGAAAACTCAATCTTTTCAAATTTCAGAATTTTTAACTTTATATTATTTTAGATTAGGAAAATATAAACAACTTTTCTCTACAACATTTTTTCATGAAAACTTAATTTTCGAAGTTATAGTCTCTTAAATGGTCAAAAAAACTAAAAAAAATCTTAAAATAACACTGAAAATCGAATTTTTTGAAAGGAATAAAAGTCAGTTAACTGATTTTGACATATTCTCACCCTAAAATACTCGAAAAACATAATTGTACACAAAAAAGTCGTAATTTTCGGAAAAACCACTCTCTATTTATATTTTTTGTGCGCTTTTTTGAAAAAAATTCAATATTCCGACTCCATTATCTCCGACATTATTGCATATGCGATTTTGCTACCAGAGACTTTTTTTCTCGGTTTTGCATCATCTACAACTTTGCTGTTGACAACTTTTTGCTAAACCCTAAACTTTTCGAGTTATTTCCAAAAAACTAATTTTTATTACATTCTCATCACATGAGAAAGTATTAGTTTTGGTCGAAAATTGACTTTTGATAATTTTATAAAATCTTTACGTTTTGAGGTCCCCTGAACCCGAAAAACATGGTCCGGCGAGTCCGTCTGTCTGTGTGTCTGTCTGTCTGTCTGTGTGTATGTATGTATGTATGTCCGTCTGTAGACCAAAATGTTGTTGACACAATAACTTTTAAAAATCTTATCTGATCGTTTTTAAATTTAACACACTTAAAGTTGGTGTAAAAATGAAGGTTAAGTTCGTTAACGAGCCATTTTCGTTGAAAACTACAAAAACTACGGTAGTTTCAAAATTTTGAAAACTCAATCTTTTCAAATTTCAGAATTTTTAACTTTATATTATTTTAGATTAGGAAAATATAAACAACTTTTCTCTACAACATTTTTTCATGAAAACTCAATTTTCGAAGTTATAGTCTCTTAAATGGTCAAAAAAACTAAAAAAAATCTTAAAATAACACTGAAAATCGAATTTTTTGAAAGGAATAAAAGTCAGTTAACTGATTTTGACATATTCTCACCCTAAAATACTCGAAAACATAATTGTACACAAAAAAGTCGTAATTTTCGGAAAAACCACTCTCTATTTATATTTTTTGTGCGCTTTTTTGAAAAAAATTCAATATTCCGACTCCATTATCTCCGACATTATTGCATATGCGATTTTGCTACCAGAGACTTTTTTTCTCGGTTTTGCATCATCTACAACTTTGCTGTTGACAACTTTTTGCTAAACCCTAAACTTTTCGAGTTATTTCCAAAAAACTAATTTTTATTACATTCTCATCACATGAGAAAGTATTAGTTTTGGTCGAAAATTGACTTTTGATAATTTTATGAAATCTTTACGTTTTGAGGTCCCCTGAACCCGAAAAACATGGTCCGGCGAGTCCGTCTGTCTGTGTGTCTGTCTGTCTGTCTGTCTGTCTGTCCGTCTGTCTGTGTGTCTGTCTGTCTGTCTGTCTGTCTGTATGTATGTATGTATGTCCGTCTGTAGACCAAAATGTTGTTGACACAATAACTTTTAAAAATCTTATCTGATCGTTTTTAAATTTAACACACTTAAAGTTGGTGTAAAAATGAAGGTTAAGTTCGTTAACGAGCCATTTTCGTTGAAACTACAAAAACTACGGTAGTTTCAAAATTTTGAAAACTCAATTTTTTTCAAATTTCAGAATTTTTAACTTTATATTATTTTAGATTAGGTAAATACAAACAACTTTCTTTACAACATTTTTTCATGAAAACTCAATTTTTGAAGTTATAGTCTCTTAAATGGTCAAAAAAACTAAAAAAAATCTTAAAATAACACTGAAAATCGAATTTTTTGAAAGGAATAAAGTCAGTTAACTGATTTTGACATATTCTCACCCTAAAATACTCGAAAAACATAATTGTACACAAAAAAGTCGTAATTTTCGGAAAAAACCACTCTCTATTTATATTTTTTGTGCGCTTTTTTGAAAAAAAATTCAATATTCCGACTCCATTATCTCCGACATTATTGCATATGCGATTTTGCTACCAGAGACTTTTTTTCTCGGTTTTGCATCATCTACAACTTTGCTGTTGACAACTTTTTGCTAAACCCTAAACTTTTCGAGTTATTTCCAAAAACTAATTTTTTATTACATTCTCATCACATGAGAAAGTATTAGTTTTGGTCGAAAATTGACTTTTGATAATTTTATGAAATCTTTACGTTTTGAGGTCCCCTGAACCCGAAAAAACATGGTCCGGCGAGTCCGTCTGTCTGTGTGTCTGTCTGTCTGTCTGTCTGTATGTATGTATGTATGTCCGTCTGTAGACCAAAATGTTGTTGACACAATAACTTTTAAAAATCTTATCTGATCGTTTTTAAATTTAACACACTTAAAGTTGGTGTAAAATGAAGGTTAAGTTCGTTAACGAGCCATTTTCGTTGAAAAACTACAAAAACTACGGTAGTTTCAAAATTTTGAAAACTCAATCTTTTCAAATTTCAGAATTTTTAACTTTATATTATTTTAGATTAGGAAAATATAAACAACTTTTCTCTACAACATTTTTTCATGAAAACTCAATTTTCGAAGTTATAGTCTCTTAAATGGTCAAAAAAACTAAAAAAAATCTTAAAATAACACTGAAAATCGAATTTTTTGAAAGGAATAAAAGTCAGTTAACTGATTTTGACATATTCTCACCCTAAAATACTCGAAAAAACATAATTGTACACAAAAAAGTCGTAATTTTCGGAAAAACCACTCTCTATTTATATTTTTTGTGCGCTTTTTGAAAAAAATTCAATATTTCCGGACTCCATATCTCCGACATTATTGCATATGCGATTTTGCTACCAGAGACTTTTTTTCTCGGTTTTGCATCATCTACAACTTTGCTGTTGACAACTTTTGCTAAACCCTAAACTTTTCGAGTTATTTCCAAAAAACTAATTTTTATTACATTCTCATCACAATGAGAAAGTATTAGTTTGGTCGAAAATTGACTTTTGATAATTTTATGAAATCTTTACTTTTGAGGTCCCCTGAACCCGAAAAACATGGTCCGGCGAGTCCGTCTGTCTGTGTGTCTGTCTGTCTGTCTGTCTGTATGTATGTATGTATGTCCGTCTGTAGACCAAAATGTTGTTTGAACACAATAACTTTTAAAAATCTTATCTGATCGTTTTTAAATTTAACACACTTAAAGTGGTGTAAAAATGAAGGTTAAGTTCGTTAACGAGCCATTTTCGTTGAAAACTACAAAAACTACGGTAGTTTCAAATTTTGAAAACTCAATTTTTTCAAATTTCAGAATTTTTAACTTTATATTATTTAGATTAGGAAAATACAAACAACTTTTCTCTACAACATTTTTTCATGAAAACTCAATTTTCGAAGTTATAGTCTCTTAAATGGTCAAAAAAACTAAAAAAAATCTTAAAATAACACTGATAAATCGAATTTTTTGAAAGGAATAAAAGTCAGGTTAACTGATTTGACATATTCTCACCCTAAAATACTCGAAAAACATAATTGTACACAAAAAAGTCGTAATTTTCGGAAAAAACCACTCTCTATTTATATTTTGTGTGCGCTTTTTTGAAAAAATTCAATATTCCGACTCCATTATCTCCGACATTATTGCATATGCGATTTTGCTACCACAGACTTTTTTTTCCTCGGTTTTTGCATCATCTACAACTTTGCTGTTGACAACTTTTTGCTAAACCCTAAACTTTTCGAGTTATTTCCAAAAAACTAATTTTTATTACATTCTCATCACATGAGAAAGTATTAGTTTTGGTCGAAATTGACTTTTGATAATTTTATGAAATCTTTGACGTTTTGAGGTCCCCTGAACCCGAAAAACCATGGTCCGGCGAGTCCGTCTGTCTGTGTGTCTGTCTGTCTGTCTGTCTTTGTCCGTCTGTCTGTGTGTATTCTGGCTGTCTGTATGTCTGTATGTATGATGTAGGAACCGTCTGTAGACCATAAAATGTTGTGACACAATACTTTTAAACATTATCTGCATCGTTTTAAATTTACACACACTTAAATGGTGTAAAAATGAAGGTAAGTTTCGGGAACGAGCCTTTTCGTTGAAAACTACAAAAACTACGGTAGTTCAAAATTTTGAAAACTCTAATTTTTCAAAATGTCAGAATTTTTAATTTTACATTTTAGATTAGGTAAATACAAAACTCACTTTCTTACAACATTTTTCATGAAACTCAATTTTGGAAGTTATGTCTCTTAAATGGTCAAAAAAACTAACAAAAAATCTTTAAAATAACCCTGAAAATCGAATTTTTGAAAGGAATAAAAGTCAGTTTAACTGATTTTGAAAGTTTTCACCCTAAAATACTTGGAAAAACATCTAATTTGTACACAAAAAAGTCGTAATGTTCGGAAAAAACCACTCTTTCATTCTTTTTTGTGCGCTTTTTTTGAAAAAAAGTCAATATTCCGACTCACATTATCTCCGACATTATTGCATATGCGATTTTGCTACCAGAGACTTTTTTTCTCGGTTTTGCATCATCTACAACTTTGTCGTGTG